>NC_069141.1:70969554-71269554 GCF_943734755.1 Anopheles moucheti
CAAATTGCATACTTTCAGGCTGAACCCTACCACTCACAATTTTTGAATAACCATTTCACTAATTCTAAAAGAAAATTCAAAGAAAAGAAATCTTTGGCTCTCGCACACAATTGTAGTGACCTTCTCCCTT
Source organism: Anopheles moucheti (assembly GCF_943734755.1). Lineage (NCBI taxonomy): Eukaryota > Metazoa > Arthropoda > Insecta > Diptera > Culicidae > Anopheles > Anopheles moucheti. Next base: position 70,969,685 of record NC_069141.1, read on the forward strand.
GTCTACGTAACTACTAAAAACTAAACACAATTAACCTTCCCTTTGCCGTGACGTCAGCACGACAATCAAAACAATACGACCAGTAATAACTACACGTTCGTTCGTTTGATCGTGAAATCTTATCTTACGACCCAACGTTGATGCGCCTTTCGGAGTCGGATGCTACTTACATCCGACCGTCGTTTAACTGTGTGCAATGTTTACTGTGACGTTTCACAATGTCGTCGTTCCTGTCCACCGGTCCTCGCTCGCTTGCATCCCTCCCCTTTGCTCGCGACGGGAGTTTTATTTCCTTACAACGGCATTCGTTCATTTGACGGACGGTTTTGTGCTTCCGTGATTCCAGCCAAAGCTAGCCGCCGGCGACGTTGTCAATCTAGCGCTGTAAAACAATGGTGACATCTGTGACGGTTAGGGTGCGGTTGCATTCATTCTACCGACGGTGATATGGCGCCGCTCGACTATTCTAGCGCGATGAGACTACTTGCGTGCCTGCGCTAGATCTGTCTGGCGAGCAGTGGGACAGAAAAACTGAAACAAGTGTAATTGAATAATTAGCCCAAGAGTTTCAGCACTTTAGAATCAATTTTATTTCCTTGATTGTTTGCAGTTTCAATTAAATGGCAGTCCATCGTGTGGTGGTTGATTGGACGTTTCTTGCCCGCGTTGTAACTATCATGTGAAATGATTCAAACGTGGCATTTAATGAACATGACCCAACCGTGGAAGATAAGACCACGATACCCTTTAGGCAAAAGTAGAACACCGATTGATCCGCATGGATGCGAGAAACATTCGATTTAATGCAAGATTAATGATCTTTCGCGAGCCTTATGATACCGGCGATTAGCAAATGAGCATCACCTTCCCTTTCTACCGGTCCTGCTGCTGACCGCGGGCATCGGTTACGTCAAATAAATAAATCATGCCTGTGCTACTCATTTGCCTACCGACTTGCCGGCTGGTGCGTTCCAAGGCAAGCGCAGCAAGGGACAGCTTCTTGGGTCGGCTCTTTCCAAGACGGTTCGTTCGTTCGGCCATCATTTATCATCGAGCGGTGCGTGACGGACGGGACGACCCCGTGGAGCGAATCCTTCACTTGCATCGTGGCATCGTGCCAACCGGCGTCCAGTGGCACAGTTGATGCAGTTTGAAATTACAGCACAAAACAAAAATCTCCTACACGACGCATGGACAGCAATGGCAACTGCTGCACAAACCCCTCACCGAAGCCGCGATATGATGAATGAACGATGGATGGAGACGGTTTTTTGGTTTTGTTTGACTCCACGCTCGATTTCTCAAGCTGTCCATCATGTGGCCGTGCTTGCCCTCGGATTAGGCGCATAATTTGTGTCTTAAATCACCGGACACACCCCAGGGCGGGTCTGCAGATAGGAGCCGTATTTGCACCGCTGACTGTCAGTCAGGTCGGTCGATGATTGGAGACTATTTCAGAACCGGTTAATGTCACGGGAGCTGGAATTTGGTGTTGCCCGGTGGTTAACAGGTTGTGCCACCTTTTCTCTGAGGGGAAAGGGGGGGGGGGGGGGGGGGGAAGGCGGACTACTTAAAAAAAGATCATTTACGATCATGATGGAAAGGGCGCTTAAGCAAGCAAAATAAAAAAAAGGTTAACGTTAAATTAGTTTGGAGCAGAATTTGACCGTTTGAGTTGTTTACTTTAGTAACTCACTTAAGAGATTGTAAGAGACTTTAGTGGTGCATTTTAAAAGTGCATGAACACATGCTTTAACGTCCAGCTTTGAAATCTTAAACTCTTCAAGTTAATACCATCTCGCTGACCTCGTATTTTGTGGTAAATAATAGAGGAAGTACCTTCAACATCTGGTTCGTCAGTTTATTCCTTTTTTTGTTTTGCTTCTCCACTGGAAGCATGTCAGCACGTGAGCATGGAAAAAAACTTAAACAGCAAAAAAAATAAACGAAACATTAAAACAAAAACCTTCGAATGTCTTAAATCTGGGACCGGCATTAAAATCGTACCGCCAAGCGAGCTGGCAAGCAGGCTCGCAGGTTTGGGCGGTGGTGCACCGGTGCAATAAAATAAAGATCGTGTCCATTTATGGAATAATTTACTTCTGTCGCTCCGCGTGCAGTAAAAGGAGACCGGACCGGACCATTGGACGGCGTTCCCGCGCTTTCGTGCTCGTGATTGTGATAATGAATTTGCCGATGGCGCAATCGACGGGAAAGGAGTTCCCTTGTACAGCGCCAGAAGGTTCCAGGCAATACCTTTCCAATTTACAACAGGCCACAACACCGTGCCTTCCAACCCGGTGCCTGGTATGGATGCTGGGATGCACGGCGGTTTCACCGCGCAGATTAAACTCTGATTGTTCTTCATCTGTTTTGCTTCCATCTCCTGTGCACATGCTCAATCAATGGTTTTTTTTGTGAGCGGAACAGTGCGTGAAGTAGGAGTTACATTGTCGTGCCACCGAATAAACCTCGGGTGTGGATTATTTTATTACGCTCCGAAAGGTTATCCGATGCAGCAACCTTCAACCGCGAGCGGGCGAAGGATGGGAATGAAATTTACGGTCATTTTTTTTATCGTGGAGTCCATCAGATTTTTAAAAAAGTTACCAACAACTGTCCATAACGTCCCCAAAAACGTTGCGTGGGAATTTCGTTTAATAATAAAACAAAGTTTGCGTTCGACTGTGGAGTTCCTCATCTTCCGTGCCCTCGAGTTGAAACGTTGCATATCCGATAGCACTAACCGTCTGATAACGCTTTTATTGTGACAAACTTCTTATTAATTTGGCCGTTAATAATGCCATCAAAAGTTGTGTGTTTACGTCTCTTTTTTATGGCGCATTCCCTCCCTCAGATTGGGATGAATTGATACCCGTTACCCGATAAAACGGCGACTGTGATTCACGGTCACCGGTGGAGCGTACGCGGGCGGGGACCATTCGATTCGCTGCCAGGATTATCGTTATCCTGCTTTTATGTCAATTATTTTACAACCGGCACATTTTATGACTGGCCGGCGAGGTGCAGGAAAAAAAATCCCCCCCCGGGAGAGGAATTGCAATGTGCGGACCGACGATGCAGGCGAGGAAGGTTAATTAATTGATGGAAATGGTTGGCTCTTTCGTGCGGTTTCCCCATGCATGCAATGTGTACTAAAATGGTGTTTTTAGTACGACTGCACTCATGTGTCGTGTGTGCATTTATTTTATCTCTGGCCGCAAAGGTTTGCGTATTTGTCACATGTGGTACGTACGGGCGGGGATAGGATCAGGAGCTCTGACTACACGTCACTTACCTGGTACACTGGACGACGACGCGTTGCTCTGGGACGTTGCAGTGGGTCCTGCAGAAAAAAATGGGAGCGCCATAGTACATAGTAGCAGCACCACTTTCCATTAAGTACAATCGATCGTGCGAGTGCGGTGCGGCCGTTGGAGAAGCTTCTGACACATTTTACCCTGCGCCAATCCCCACGCCCAACGGTGGAGATTAGCTGTGCGCACCGTACGGAAGAAGAAGTTGTTTGCTGCCATTTTCTTTGCTCGCAAAAAAACCCCGTTATCGGGTTGTGCCGTTTCCTGAACTGAGAATGTAGCGAACGGTGTATCGCGTGCATCCTGGCGTGTGTGTTACCGTCACGGGCGACAAAAAGCCATAATTTATCAATTTTCTATTTTCATTCGCACCGGCTCGTGTGGTACATCCGGGAAAATAGAAGGAGCACAAGGACATACGGGGGCCGATCGTGGGTTTGGCGTAGAGTGAGCAAAACCCATACGGTACCAGAGCAAATGTGATAAGATGACGGTGCATTTGGGTGTTTTTTTGTTGTTGTTGCTGCTGCTTTCTTCCCTGCTGCCACACAGCGGGAGGAATTAATGCTAGGTTTTATTTTCTGAGCTATGTTTCTTGGAAGTAACCGGGACTATTTATGGGAGTTGTTATATTGTTATTTATTTGCCATGTCCCGTACTTGTTTGCAAAGATGCTTGTTTTACGATAATGTAAAGAAAATAATGCTTTGTTAGTGATCTTATACAAAATTTAGTTTATTTAATGTAGGCTTTGATGTTCAGTTTATAGCAAATATGTTTTACAAATACTAGAATTTCTAGTGTTTCTAGAATTTCTTTTTTCTAGAACTTTCCTAGAACTTTTTTCAACATGTCTAGAATTAATTGGGATTTATCATCGTTTTTGTTCGAGCTTAGTTAACAAACAACTTCAGACAGTTAAGTTAGATATGTAAAACTTATGTAATAATTATAGTATATATTTGTTAACCCCAAACACTATGAATGGGGCAGTTTATACCACAAATTAGAAGGCTCAAGCTTCCAGCCTGAATCTGTCAAATAATGAGGGTAGTGGGCTGTATCATTCCGAACAGATTCGTAAAGGCCATAGCATTTTGACATACAGAATGACATAAAGAATCATTTTTTTCCGTACCAAAATTATAGTAGAATCGATTGAAGTTTAGAAAGTCAACATTAAACTCAATAAATTTCAAAAACAAATTATAAGCTTGATTATTAATAATACTCAAAAATCAGGTTCAATAATCCCTTTTTTGTTGTTTTCATAACAGCTGACCGAACCCTTCATTAGGAAAACAATCTAATCCTTTTTTCCTAGGCTTACTGGGATTGTCATTTGCATGGGGAGCTGTATAAACCTGGAAACGTCAAAACGCATACAAAAAAACCGTTGGCTTTGAGTATGATTCTGACCAATGTGGGAAGTAACCGGATCAGTCAAAACGACACTCTCGGTAGTTTTAGTGTGAAATTTATTAAATGTACTAAAGCGAAAAAAATGTCAACTTATCCTCCTTCAACGTACTTTATTTTATCAACTTGGTTGCTTAATCCCTTGTGAACATAAATTTTCACGCCCTTTGCCAGTTAACGAAGCTTAACGTGTTTGTTCGCGGAAGAGGAAAATAAAACATGAAACACTCGACGGAACAGAGATTAGAATGCATTGTTTCGTTGGAACTTTACATTCTTTACTGTTTCACCGTGTTACACCAAACCGTGCCCCGTCTTGACATGTTTTTGATAAGATTGATTTAACAGCCGCTAAATTGCTGCCGTACGGCTGCCGGGAGTCACAACATTGTAGCGGCCCATTTGCGCTGAATTTGTGCTGCATGCACGAACGATGGCTGAACACAAGCGGGCCGAAATAGAACGCAACTGCATACAAATGGCCGGTCGCGTGCGAGGTTTTTTTTTATTTTTCGCGTGGGAAGAGAACACAACGTGCACGTGCTGACGCATTTCAAATGATTTGAATGCGTGCGATGGGATGGTCCTTTTACGGTGCTGGGCACCTGAAGTTGGGCAATCTGTGGTTTGTGATTGAGCTGTGTGCGATTGAAATGCAACGTCGCTCTGTTGAGTGGCCATACGAAAAGTTAATAAGGAACGCGCAACTCAGGCGTGGGTGGCGGAAAAAATCCGATTCCAATCCGGCTCTGTGATATTTCACCTTAAATGGTAGAAAACGAGAGAATGACGTTGTTGGTTGAGTGGGTTTGAAGCTAAATTTTTTTTAAAATTAAGTGTAGTTTATTATGAATCACAATACGCCTCTACTTGAGTGAGTTGTCAGTCGAAATCTATTATTTAAAAAAAAAAAATCATCGTTTAAAAAGAAAATTAAATCGTTGTCAATTTTATGTCTGTATATCATGCTTTATCATGCTTCTGTCCAAGAAAGGGAAAAAATCCCGAACCTTCCACAATAACATTCACCTCGAACACGAACAATAAAGTCGAGTGGCACACGATCGACCACCTACGCAGAGGTGCATGCGTCCGCTGGATGCATTTTGGCACGTGTGGCGTCGTGCGCGACCCGATCGCGACCGAAGCTATGAATCGACGCCTACGAACGATATTGCTTCACGCACCAAGGTCTAGGTCGTTCCACGGCCGCAAGCCATCGGTGGTCCGAATGCCAACCCCGTACGTTCGGTGATGCGTGCGTGGGTTGGCAATGGTTGGCGCGTTGTTCATTCGATCGGCAAACAAGCAAAGTGTGTGCGTGCACAAAACACTGGTAAATAATTCACCCTACCACTCGCTGGATGATCGCTTAATCGCGCATCGGGAAGTGCACCAACCACCACCACTGGCCTGATGTCATCTGCCGCCAAAGCGTGCCGCCCGTGGGGGGCGATGTGCGATTTTGCATTGAAGATTAATTTATGAAAATTAAACCTGCCCAAGGTGTTTGGGGCCAGCGTTTGCGATGAGTATGGGGGTGCGTGATTTATTGCCTAGATTGGTGTGAAGGATCTTATCGGTGCGATAAATCAAAGCGCTTTTGATGTTTCTATTTGGCGGAAAGGACACTTTGTTGCGGCTCGTTAACGTTTTGTTGTTAATTTGTGTGGCGCTCCAATGGTGAGGAGAAGATGGAATTAATTTTGTTTTCTTGATATCTGCTGCAATGCGCAAGGAAAAGGGGACAAGATTTAAGATGGAGGCGCTTGGTACTACAACATCTTGCCTTGTTTTCGAGTTTAGGTTGGAAGCTTGGATCCGTTACTTTAAACCTTTTAAATTTAAGCTAAAAAATGTCATCAATGTCAAAGCATCTTTTAAACATTGAAGGAACTCTGGAAAAATTGCCAAAGTAAAGCTCGCGGAAAAAAAATCGAGAAAGCTGTGAACAAAATTAGCTTCTTCTTGAAGAAGTTCCACAAAGTGTGAAGAGTTTAAGATCATCGCATGTTCAATATGGATCCAGAACAAAGAGGTTCGAGGAAATCGTATTCTCTTATGTACATTCTAATTAATTTTGAAGCTAATACAGAACTTCAGAAGATGAAACGACTTGGAAGGTTCGGGCCTCTTCAACTTAAGTATACGTCGTATCTGGGGGCAAGATGGTTCATACTTTGAAGATATTGAGCAGAGGCAGATTTACCCTTTTTGAGGCGATCGTATCTAGTGGGACTCCTAAATGTTTCGCTTAATATCTTCAATGTAAAATCAGGAATTATAAAAAAATGTGAAATAAATCATTTCAGGTTTATTTAGAACAATTGGGTTTTTTATGCAAATGAGAACCTTTAAAAGATCGTACAATAATTAGTCTAATGGAGTTAAATGTCTCCAATATTTCTGAATTATATTAATTGCAAAACAATGACGTGCTTCTGCCACTTTAAAAGATATGCATTTTTCTTTCTTCTTTACTGAAACAACAACCTAGAGAGGACTATTTCACTGCTATTTCTGGCTTTCTTTGACTTCATTTACCCATAACTGAATTGCCAGCAATTACTATATACCTATGCCTCTAGCAAATTTTTCTTATGCTTTAGAGTATCGAAAGAAGTATATATGTGTTTAATAAAAAATCCTTCCTTCAGAAATCTTTACAAATTTAAACATCTCCCATCAATTATAACATACTACAACTATACTGCTCGTTACGATCTTTAAGGCTTAGATGCACATTACTTATTGTATAAACCAGCATCAACTAATTGTTCACTAATAGGCTAAATAAATCTTCAATATTTCTTTACTGCTTTTCAAAAAATAAAATCGAATTAAAATATTTTGTGAAAGCACTCTTGTAGCTACAATTCGGGGCCCCTTGAAGGTTGGTGTCCCTCCGCAGCCGCTTAGTCCGCTTATAAGAAGATCAGCTTCTGATATTGAGTCATATGCAATTATTTGCTCAATAAATCCAATAATCTGTAGATATTATGGCTGGTGATCTATGCGCGATAAGATATCGTGTATCTCGAGGACCTCCACCTATACATCTGTTTCCATAATCTCCCCATCCATAAACCCTTCAGTGTTAGAAGCATATTTTGATCAATTGTTTCAATTGATACAAACAACCGAAATACACTAAACTAATGTTGCTGCCCACTCGCCTTCCCAATATTAATGACATTGGGCAGAAAGATCAACACGTATCCGTATCAAAGCAAAACGGAGCACCCAAACAAATATATCTTACCATCCACGAGCCGATTGGTGAAATCAATTTAAAATCCTGTGTGACATGGGTATGCGGCCGGATACATTTTCCAACCCACCCTCCCCCACATCGTTCACCAACTTCCAGATGATTAAAGAACTGTTGATTTAAGAGTCGAATCGAGCGAAGGAGAAAAATCCTCCCTCCATACCATCACCACCGGGCAAAGGCAAGAGAACGTGATCGTTAGCGGTTTCTCGGTCAGTGAGTGCCAATTTAATTGATTTAATGCCAACGGCAACGGTCCTGCCTGACCACGGCCACGGTGGCCTGCTGCGGGATAAGGGGGATTCCGTTTTGCTAGCCGGCCGGTCGGTTAGAAGACCGAAACACTGTGTGGCGGTGGCGACGGTACGTCCGTGTGGGTGACAGCTGATGAATGGACTTTTATAATTTCAACTCTCCCCAAGCGGAGTGACGCGATACCGGGGCGAAACGGATTGAGACGTTCAAGTGTGAGTGCGTCCTGTTTTTTTTTGGCTTGGTAGATGCTATGTACTATGACTAGTTTTCATCTACTTTAGCATCCAACCCGGGTTGCACCGGTGGAGGACGCGTGTGGACGATGTAGTTTTTCTTAGCTCATAAAACCGCGTGAATGAAATTGAGCGACTACGGAAAGGTCAAATGCGTGTCTCGTCGGACGAAAAGTGCCAGTCGCTTTAGTACATTCCTCTAAGTGGTGAGCAGTTGTTAAACTGTTTGCTTCTTGCTTGAACCTTTTTCGAGGGTCATGTGTCAAATGTCATTTAGAGAAGAGCACAACTTTTTTTTTGTGTGGCGTAACTTCTTCGCAAAACTTTTGCTACCTCGTTGAAATCTGATACTGCCACGTTTTTTCGAGTGGAATCACAAACTTTCCAAATTTGGGTATCATAAATATCTCTTAAGGGAGTCACTTTTACGAGGCGATACATTAGGGGGTCGCAAATCACGACATGCAATAGAAGGAATCTTTTTTTAATACAACACAGACAAATGTTAATTTATTCCGCTTGAAGCAGCAAGATGTCCCCAAAAGTGTATTCTGTATGCATCGAACAGTACCGAAGGATAATACTTCACATGGCCTCCTCATTGCGTTATGTGACAATCATATTCATAAGCAAATGATGACGAATGAGGCATTGCAGCACCCCGCTCTCTGTTTGGCATAATTTTGCAAAAAGGTATTTTGCGCATGCGGCTCAGGTTCTGGTTGGCTGTCCTCAGCGTAAGGGGAACATTGGTATTCGTGCCGGCTCAAGGTAGTACCATTACTCACTGGCACACAGGTACTGATCCATTCGCGGATTATGCGGATATCATTGGACCAGATTTAAAAGTGTGTGACGCTCGCAACAAGCAGGACGAACCCGATCGGTGCGTTATGATAATTGAAGTCTGGAGGTCGATCGATGGCAGAGCATTAATTTATTGACAGCTCGATGATGAACGCCACCGCAGGAGGGCTCCCACCCGGTGGGGTCGTCTGCAGCGTGAAAAGAGGAAGCACAAAACGATCATGGAATATATTGACGGTCCAAGCGGTGGTACCGTAAGGTGATGCTGCAGGCACATTATGCATGATTATTTCACACCTTCCCATAAGCGATCGTACCGATCGGATCGGATCGGATCGGAGGTCCTTAACGAGCCGGCTATTAATAGCCGCTTGGAGGTTGGTGCGGGCATGCTTCGTCGATGATGATAATTTGTGACAATTTTTGTAATCAAAACACACCCTCCCTGCGTTCTTCGTGGGGTTTTTTTCGTCGCCCCAAAACCGGTGTTCCCCAACCAAGTGTTCCACTATCACGTCACGGCAATAGCTTTGACCCCAAAAAAGAAAGAAACGAAACTGCCCTGAACGGATGCTTCGGGGGCAATTTGGGGCTGTAATAAGCTGTCCGGGTGGGGACAGGAATTCCAACCGACGGAGGTCACCTGCTCTTGTTGGGGCTTGGGTGGGGGCTCTGGAAATCAGAGGTATCCAACACGCATCCAAGGACCCAATTCCCGATCTCTTTTCCACTCCTTTCACACTCCTTTTCCGGCTTAATTACAACACACCATACAGACGGTTCGGTGGGCCATTGTTCGTGATCCGGCCCGGGGTCACAATCCGGCGGGCGGATGCGTCGAATGCGCCATACCATAATGCAACATAAATTGCTCATGTTAAACGTCACCCGGGAGTTAAATGTGTGTGCGTGTGTACGTATAATTGCACGCGTTTGTTTCGCTTGCCAGGGGAAGGAAAAGGGGCCCCCGGGATGGGACATGGGGTGAGACAAAACCGGGGTACAATTTATGTAGAAAACTGTAATGGAATCAGCAATGCAATTTTTGTTTCTCCTTGCTTGTTCCACACCCATTTCGAGCTTTGCACGAGGTGCACCGATTCAAAGAAATAAGAAAGGTCAAATTCATTATCGATCATAACTCTTCCCGCGTGCCCTCTTCGAAATGGTCACCCTCCAGACCGAAATTGGATCGGCTTCCGTTGCCGGGGGTATGCGCGATTGCATTTCGGTTCGATTCGGTGTCGATGGTGTTTTTTTAATGCATCCACCGGCTGCATTCCTTACAGTTGCATAAAAATGGATTCAATTTCCCCTTGTGTTGCACCAACCACCTGTGGCCGTGGTGAAGTAATTGAGGATTTTTCTTCTCTCGAATCGCCGGTCCACACACGCACGCACACACAATTGGGTGTAGTTTGTTGATAGTAATCGGAGAACAATGTGTATTTTAAGTCAGATTGGTATTTTAATTCCATTACGGGGGGATATCTCATTTACAAAAAACAAAAACAGGACTTTATTACATTTACTTTGGAAATGGTGCAGGCATCAATTTGAAGCTTTACTCGGGATCGTTTCGCCTTCCGCGGAATGTAATCTCAATCGCGGCTCGTTAATTATTTTATCAAATTTTGTGCCCGTGGGTGGATTTCTTTTATCAGTGTGATGCTTTTAATGAGACATCAAAATCATCATCAATTGTAAAATAATTATGCATAGCTTCCGCTTCCGCTGCGCAATATCAATAAACTCCCATTAATTATTGTTTAGCCCAACGGGCGTAACGAGCTTCGCTGACCAATAATAACTTCCATTCGTCCATGCTAAACGGTATCCAATATCCAGCACTATAGTAATTTACTCCCCCTATCCTTTTTGGGTGGGGTGGGGGGGGCTCGGTTGGGTGAAAAATGTTTCAATTACATGAAAATCATGCCCACTTTCGTGGTTACCTTGAATAATCCTGAAAAAACCGGCCGATCTTTCTGCGACATGGTTCATTAAAATGGGGTTTTTGGTGCGAATTTGATTTAATCGCTGCGTTCACCCCCCCCCCCCCCCACCCACAAACCCTGGAACGACTAATTAGGGCCGCTTAATTATCGGGCGCCAATCATAACGTTTACCGTCGCCGCACGGCGTTTCGGCGATGGAAAACCAGCTCACCGTTGCTAGCCGGTGCCTAACATCCATTTCTACCGTTTGATGTTTGTTTTTTTTTGGTTAGTCGGTGATGATCCATTATGGGGGTTCACACTTGATACAATGGGGTGTGTGTGTTTTTTTTTTGCGTGTTCTATTGCACGTCATCACAACACTGTCCGTGCAACGGGGACCAAGTTCATCGGTTGTGGTCAATTAACAAGTGGTTAGCCGGTGGCGGTAATCAAATCATCCCACACGAGCACGGACGCGTTCCGTTTTTGTTTGGGGATTTATTTACAATTTAGCGATAATGGAGGGATTTGGATCATATTAATGGTGGGGTGGGGCGCGTGCTGGTGCGTGACTGCATTCCTGCACCATTGTTGCGCAGACATTGCGGCATCATCTGTGCGGTGGAAATGGGAAGCATTTGTTTGCAACGCTAATGCAACATATCAGCAAAAACACACGTCGCAGCGCTTTATTTGTTTTGCATTATTTGTTATCATTATATGCTATATTTAACTCTATGTAAAGCTCATCTGCTTTGTGGTAAAGCCTTGCTAGATACGAGATTCGAGTTCTGATAATTTATTTATGCCTTTGGGTTATTTAACAAATGTGTTCTTGTTATTCTTGTCTATATGATACATTTCATCTACTGATTTAATAAACTTATTTACTCTCATAATCCAAATGGAGCAGGCCGATGTCTGAGGGGTAACCAATGCCAAGTTTCGCGGGCTCTTTTCTCATACACAGGACGGACTTAAGTGACTATGAGTACATACATTCAAGAAGGATCTGATTAGAAAGTTAAAAATTGCTACGAATAGTCAATCATGTCAGTCATTGCTAAGGAGTACTGCTCTCCGATGAGATTCGAACCTAAATCTTTGGGGAAATTTAGAGCAAAGATCGAGAAAGGAGATCAGGTTAGCACGCATTGATCAATAAACCGTTGTAATTTTAGGGGTTAAGAGATAAAGTGATAAAATTTCGAATCGTTTATGAGTTATTTTCATATTAAAATGAAATGTATTGAAGAAGCTGTGGAATCCTTCTCAATTACTGTGAGAGTTCTTGGTTAAGAAGAGTAGAATTTTGTACAACGCTTTTGATTATCATTATGTCGAAAGGCTTTGCAGGTATGCGAGTTAAGAAAACTTTTGCACAGAATCAATTTAATTTTGCAAAAGGTTGAGAAAGTTGAAAAAAAAATCGACTCGTGCTTGAACATTCTGCAGTTCAATTCGAAATAGTTTCAACTTTCCCACTTGAACTCGAATATCTTTTACATATTCTCACAAAGATCATCTTCTTCTTTATCGGCACAACAATCTCAAGAGGTCTCGACCTGCCATTTCTGGCTTTCTGTGACTTTATTTACCCGAAGTTGGATAGTAAGCCCAACGTACGGGAGGGATTTGTCCGGGTGGAATTGTGGTCCGGTCTGTTCGTGTGAAGACCAGCTCCGCTACCATCATGCCACAGAGCCGCCCCATCCTCACAAAGATACTGTGGATTTAATTAGTCCAAAAAATGTATTAAAAAACAATACCATGTTGTTCTGCTCCTCTCTTTTTGATCACCCAGGATCAATTGACATTCTGTTGAAAATATATCGCTAATTATTTTATATTTATTTAGCTCCGCATATCATTGCGACCACCTGCCGGGGAGCATCAATTACCACTGTGGCCGTATTGACAACATTGAAACCTGATCCGTTCCTCACTTTTCCACTCGCTACCGACCGATCTCGCGGCGATCTCGCGCCGGCTTGCAATTACATAATAATTATTGGCCACGGTGGTGGTACCGCGTCCCACCGGGTACGAATGCGGTGGAAAGATGTAGCATAAAAGAACACTGGACCACAATAACGCTAGGTTGCAGTCCGGCTTCCTGCGGGTTTTGCCTCTTCCCATTCCCTCAACGGGGACGCACCGGATGAGGTCCATAAGCCGGTTGACACGGGGATCCCAGCCACGACAGGCGCGCCACTGTCCATATATGTTTCGGTTCTTTTCCTTTCGGTTTTTTGGTTGTGTGGCGCAAAAAGGCATTCACACGCCACTTTAGAAGAGTGCGCGCGTGCACCCCAAACGCGCCTCCAAAAACGGACAAAAGGGCTGCAACGTGGTCGCCCGTCGCTTCATCGCGCGCCGCCGGGGTGCGTTTGGACTGTCTGTTTGATTTAATTTCAGAGCATTGAGTGTGTGCCGCGAATCACGTCGATCGGTCGATCGTATGGACAACGAAACCGCACCACCATAACGAGCGTTCGATCAGGTACGAAAGCGTAGCAAAACCGTTGACTTCATTAGGTGCAATATTTAATAAGTTCGCCGATTTTGTCGGTACAACGAAAAGGGTGGCAAAAGCGATCGGATAAAGCTTGTAACTAACCCGGCTAGACGGCATTAATGTCACTCATAAATTCATGCAAATGAAAATCAATAACCCTCCGCAGGCGTGTCCGTGGTGGTTGTTTGGTCTTAAGGGATGGAGAGAGAGAGATAAAAAAGCATCACAATCTACTTTTTCGGATGATATTTTCCACCTGGCCGCCCAAGGGAAACTGTCTGCTCCCTGGCTGCTTGAAAGTCCGATGAGAACCGCTTTGGTTTGGGCGTAACGATTCAGACGATTAAACGTTAGAGTGTCCTACAGCCATGGGCCACACCACACGACAAGTGGCCACTTCTGATAGACAAGGAGCAGCTATTATAAAATCAATCAAATCGATAAGCATCAGCAGAGTGTGCCGCAAACCGTCTGGCGTACGGTATAATTTTATTAAGATTTTTTAATACACAACCCCCACCGCAACGCATCGAAGGTGGTACGAGCAGACAAATGACATCCTGGCTAGGCGCGCTGGCAGAGGTCACGCGAAAGGTAAATACCACTCACCGTCCGATGAAGTCGGGGAGAGTGAGTTTATTAAAACAAACAAAAGGCACATGTTTGATTTTGAACGCTTTCTAACTAAGCTTTAATGGTGCTTTCTTTTCCTTCCTTCGTTCGAATGTTCTTTCGCGTCACATCAAATAACCTCAAAATGGAACAAAAACGAAAAAAAAAACATTGGGAAGGTTTATGATATCGATGTCCGATATTGATACTGGCACCGTTCCATAATTCATTCCTTCCACAAAAGTACCACGGCGAGCTAGCTCCCGATGCATAATCATGTTAATAGGGCTATCAACCCCCGGCAGAGGCGATAGTTGTGCCATCCGTGTTGTTTTTTTTTTTACCTTTTGCCCACCTTCATGAAAGCATTAACCCGAAAAAGGCTTCAAATAACGTTTTATCGGCTTGTCGTCGGCTGGTTCGCTCACACCTTGCCATTGTGGAGGGTGGCTTTTTGGGGGGTGGTGGGTTTGTTTTCGCTTCCCCCCCCCCCCCCCCCCCCCTAGCCGGCCGCGTCAGAGTGCACCGACGTTCGAACCGGGTGAGTCGCTTATCGATTTTGAATACATTATTATCGATATTATTATAGGCTTCAAGGGGGCGAAGGTTCGCCCCGTTTGCAACCTTTCAATTACTCCCACTCCCCCTACGGGGTGGGACCTTGTTGAAGGTGTTTTATTTTGTATTATTTTTGTTTTTCACTGATCACCCAACTGGCCGTAGAGCTTATGAAACTATCGCTTCGAGCAAAACATATTTTTAATTTTATTCGACAACAAGCGATTTGTTTTTCGGTTTGGCATTGTTGTGTCTGAGGACATTTAGGGGTAGCTATTTAATTTGATATTTGTCAAGCAATTATTGATCGAGTTTTGTCTTTTATTACCATCAGATCAGGCAATCGTCGATGCTCCAAAGTAAGATGTTTACATGCAATTTAATTGATCTGATAATTATTATGAGCATTGCGGTTATCAATTATGTGCAATTAAATGTTATTTTGTTCGCACTGACGGTTCCTGCGGTGTCAACAAGAAGTCCAACTCACATTGCGCATAATATCCAAGAACCCTTTGTCGCCGAACGTGCACGTGGGTTGGCGTAAGCCGATCGAATGTTAAGTGGGTCCTTAATTTTCGCTTGCTTTATTTGTTGCATTTACGCACGTAACAGCAGGTGCTGGTTTGAAGTGGTTCGGACCTGGAATTACCTTTGCCCACGGTATCATCAGTGGTCGTCAAAAAAATAGTGGAAAAATTGTTCATCCCCTAGTTTTGCCTATCTTTAACACGTCCCAACTTCATCCTTTCTTTGCGCTGGTTGTCGCACCACAACTCCCCCTTATCTGTAAACACTTTTCCCCCGAGGTGTTTCCTTTCGTTTCGTTTCACGAAGGACACACGGTTCGTTTAAAGGTGGTGCCGAACAAATCAATTAATGGGCAAGTTTTATCTTAATCGCTTGTGCTGTGAGCAGCACAGAAGAAAGAAACAACAAGAAAACATAAACGCGTCACTCCGAAAGCCGGTTCCCTTGTTGAATTTGTGTTCATATGTTGCAAGCACACCAAATACGTCTATCTGATCGCGCTGCACATGGATCATAATACGGCCAACCCGGTTGCGCCAAGGTTGGCGTTAAATTATAGGAACAACTAATAACAAAAACAAACGATCAAAAAACTAAACTTTCAACTTTGGCGAACAAAACACCCCCCATTTTGTATGGGCAGATTTGGTTTTTTGCCTATTAAAAGCTGTCAATTGGATTTGCGTTCGATTGGATCACCGCGACGGATTGGACGGTTCAGCGGGAGTTGGTTGCTCTCATCAACAATTTTATTAATGTGTTTGACTGTAATGATTATGTGTGAATTTTGCTTATTAAAATTTGCATTTCGATCAGTGGACCAGAGGATTAAGTTACCTAATCATGCATGAGATGAAAGTTTGTTTTTTCCTTGTTCCTCTACAATATTCATTTGAAATGATTTATGTGCCTGCTCCATCCGATCGCTGCCGTTGCTGTCGTTTGCTAAAACAAAATGACTCTTACACCTAGTCAAAACAAGAGCGCCAACTCGCTAGCACATAGTTGCCAACGTACCCCGGCCGTATGGGGGACGCGATCATTTTCGCGCACGTTTCATTTCACGCCCTCCACGCCGGTGACAGATAACACGCGTTCTGCGTGTCATCCGATCGGGACAACGTCCAAAGAATGCTGAACTCAATTCAAATGGTTGAAGAAAAAAAAAACGGCAGAAAATAAAGAATAAATCAAAAACCAGCTGACAGCCATCGTGCATCCGTTGCAAGTGCAAGTGCAAAGTACACCCGTCATCGGTGTGCCAGTGTGTGCATTGTCAGCGATTTGTTTTCAATAATTATTCTTCTGCTGGCGACACCGCAATAAAACGGCGCAAACAAACAAAAACCCTAGCCCAACACCTTGCAGATAGTTGTGATGATTGTTTTCGGTTCCCTTTCGACCCTGCGAAAGCCTGAAAGCCATCCCCCAACGCCATTTGTGGGCAGGGTGTGTTCTATCGGATGGTGTTGGTGTTTGAAAATTGTTTTTAGAAAGGAACCCATTTGAAGCAAGGGGGGTGGGGGGGCAGGGAGTTGTTACGGGCCGTTAGAAATGGAGCCGCGTTCAGCCGTGAACGCGAATCGATTGACGGGTAGAGGAACCTCAACACAGAAGCGAACGACCAAACAACCCCGCAACACACCCGCCGGTTCACCCTGCGCGGGTACGTGCACCGTGTGACGTAGATGACGGGCCCGAACCAACAGCATGGATCGGCGTCACTATCGACACCAACACTAAGGGTGGTTACGCGTGGATACTACCACCAGTAGGGTGGATCGGGAAGGCTACTAACACTGCTCGTCGAATGTACTATATTATACGATTGATAAGTATCTAGTATTAACCAAACAACGAGTTAATGCACGGGAATTAAAGCAACTGCCCATTTTGTGCTGCGGTTTGCATACATTTAGGCATTTAAATAGATTATTATGGTTTTTTTTGGATTATATAGTTTTTATTATGGTTTTTGTTTAACTCTGTCGTCCTTATCGTGTGACGTGTGAGAAGAAATGTAAACTAATCTACATTATCATCATAATTAGTTAGTTTAGTTTGTTTCTTCCTCCTCCTCTGACGCGTTATTAGATTTAAGATAAAACTATAAGATTCCTTTTGTTAATCCTTATGCGGGGATAAATTATTTTCTTAATTTATCCCATTTCCATCAACTTACAGCAACTTAAAGGCTGCTAGTTTACCACCCCATTCTGTCTTTACAGTGGAGCACGGACAGCAGCAGCAGCACACTTACACTGAACCTTACCGTGGGGTAGAAAAGTGTCTAAATCCTCCGTTAAAAACCCACAAGAACAATCTACGAAGCTAGTTGTAGACCGTCCCCCAAAAAACCCCAGCACCGGTTTAGGGAGGTCATATTTTATAACATTTTCGTAGTGGCTTCTGCATCGCATCGTTGGGGTTGCTTTTTTAGTTTGGTTTGGTTTGCTCTACCACATCATCCGTTCGGTTTTCGTTTTCATTTCGGCCTACTGCCGATGGCACCCCTTTTTTCCGTTTCATCCCCCCAACAACCACACACACACACACACACGTACATGCGCGTGCTCTCTCACTCTGACGCGCAGCTCACCCGGCAGTCACAATCGGTGAGCCACCCGTCACGGGGTTTGGGTGGCAAGTTCTTTGCGTACGCGAAGTCGACGCACGGCTCGCGGTTTCTCGGGGCGCGCTTCGCCTTTTTGGGGGGCTGCTTGCTGGGTGTTGATGATTGTGTCAGCCAGTCAGTCTCGGTCGGATCGGTTTGGTCGGTCTGGTCGAGCGGTGGTGCCTGCTGCTCAGTCGCGTCACAGCTAAACAACTGTCATAACGCGCAGTTCGCAGTCATTCTCGTGTCGCCGCTGCTCTCTCTCGCGCGCGTGTGTTCCGAGTGTTCCGAGTGTGTGGCCCTTGCGTTCATTGCGATTTGTCGACTATTTTGGTTTTTGGTTCGCCTGTTTTTTTTATTGCCGCATCGGTTGCATCGTGAGGATCATCGCGCGATCGCGACGATGTGAGGTGTGTTCGGTAAATTGGGGCATCGGTGGTGCATTACTGCAGTGGAATAATTAGTGCAGACGAATAAAATAACAAATCAATAGCAGAATTTTGTAGTGGCATTAGCGCCTAACCGAGCGTGTTGCGCTGTATAGTAATGCATCGTTCAAGCGAAGGTGCTAAAAAGTGTACCAACCAACCAACTGCTGCTGCAAAACACAAACAGCGCCTAGTGTAATGTTGTGGCGTAATAGCTTCCGACTTTACTCCGCTCGAAAAGGGGTTGAAAAGACGATTTAAAAAAAAAACTACAACATCGTGTGGGTAGAGCCAAGTCCGAGTTTCTGCTCGTTGTCCCTGGTGTATGTGCGGGCAGTCGGCCGTTTGTTGTTCAACGTTCAACCTCCCCACACCTTATTGCCGGCGGAGAAGAGTGTGTCCTAACCTGCCTAACCGAGCCCGAACCCCGTCGAGCTCGAAACAAAATAAAAAGAAAAAAACTAGTTTGCCCGGTGGCCAACAGAGTTTTGGATGCAATGCGGTGCGCTTAGTCGGCGGAGGGGCACCGTACCTGTGCCGGTTAGCCAGCCGGTGTAGCATACGATTTTTTTTAAAGCATGCACCCGAAGGGATCTAACGCCGGGCGAACGACGCACTAGCGCACTATAGTTGATTGCCTGCCGGCATTGCCGACCGCCGGAGCTGATAGTGAAGGTGTGCGCTAATGCATACGCTTCTGCACGGCCGCATATGTGTGTTATCTACCGTCAATTAGGTTCCAATATAAATATACTTTCCTCCCCCCCCCCCCCCCCCCCCTTCCCCAGTGCCCTCGGTGACCATAAATTACGCGATCCTGTATGGGTGGAGATCCCAAAGGACATTTCACGAGGTATCCCCTTTTGGTCCCCTAACACGTGAGCGAGGGTCGCCGCTGGTGGGTTACATCACCCGGCCCGACTTGCCCTGGTTGGCCATCGAAACATTGGGCGATCCTTGCGCCACACTCGATAATCCCCCCACTCACCCCCCCGCCCAGTTGAGTGCTCCATTTGCCAATCGCGTATCCCTATCTATCGTTTGATAGATAATGAAGCACGTTGTTCGTGATAGCTTCTATCGATTATATCCAACAACCGAGGGTGGCACCTTGGGGGGTTCGCTGGTCGGCTGCGAAGAAGTGCGGTAATGGTAAACTGTGTGGCGCTAACCGCGAAAACCCCGTCGAAGAGTAGTTTGTTGTGAGCCATCGATTTGTTGCTGCTGTCGGAGTGGAATTGGTTTCATTTCGACGACATTTCCCCAGACTTGCGTGTCGGAGTGTTTTTTTTTTCTTTTGTTCTACGTGAATTCTTACACAACTAAGTAACATAATTCGTTAAAATATATTCTGCGTGACAGGTGCCAAACCTGCGTTCCGTTCATCCGTTCGGGGCTGCGGTGTTAAGATGTTACCGAGCTATTCCGTGCCGTATTCCGTGACAGTGCAATCAGCGTAATTGTTTATCAAACCCTGTGATCAAAAATTGTGTCCACTTCCTGGAACCATATGCCAATCAGCTCGAAACCCCCGAAAGCCCTCGTGTGTGTGTGTGTGTGGTGGTGGGGTGTGTGGCTGGATGGGTGGAAAAGTAAATTTTCTTCCCCTAACACCGGCAACAAGAAGATAACGTGCGTGTTTTCGTGCGTCTATTCGTTCCGTACGACAGGCGAGACGAGTGTTGCGTGTGTGTGTGTGTGTGTGTGAGTGTGTGCTTCTTTTTTTTCATGACTCGTCGAACGAGGGGTCAGTCAGGCGGGGATCCGAAAATCAAAGATCTAAAGCGATGCTGCTGCCTCGGACGGCACCGGTACAAGCGTAATATCGACATTCGACAAGCAGGAAACGATTTCGTTGTCGTACCGTGTTTTGCCCCGCAAGGGGTTGTTGTTGTTGTTGTTTGACAGCCAAAAAAAGCAAAACCGTGTAGTGCAGTAGTTCTGACCGCTCTTCCGACTTCGAACCCCCGAACCCCGGAGGACGGTAAAGTAGCAAAAGGAGAAAAACACACACACACCCCTACACCAGGCTACTTACCAGGCCGATACATCTCTCGGCATACGGCTTGCTGTGTTGTTGATAGCGATAGAGAGCTGGAAACATGATTATTATTACCGGCAGTACATCGAACGGTGATGGCGATTTGCCAACGACTGCCAGTGAAGATGACGAGCGGCACCAGATTGAGCTGGTGGGTTATGGTGGTGCGCGCAATGGGTCGGTTGGGTCGGCGCTGGAGGAGGGAACGGCGTTGGAGTTGTCACCTGTTGTAGAAGGCGTTTCGCTGGACGAAGAGGAAGCGGAAGGCAGTGCAGATGCCTCTGGTGGAGATGGTTCGGCAGAGGATCAACAGCTAGCAAACGGAGCAGCATGTCTGCTTGAGTTGGACCACAAATGTACGAGCGATGAAGAGGATTCTCTACATGCTGATGGTAGGTTGGACGATGTCGTGATGTAGTGGTGGAGTTACAGCGCCGCAGTAAAATCTCATCCATTTTCTAACTTGTGTGGTAGTTCTAGAATATGCACATTAGCTCTTCAAGCTACACACCAACATTGAACGCTCTGCAACGCCTGCCAGTCCTGAAATTTACTCGTCTAATTCACTCTGCGCGCATGCTAATATACGAGGATGATAAGATTAACGTCCCCGTAAGTGGTACTTCACATTGACCGACCGCCTACTGCGACCTGGTTTATGCATGCGAGCGGTAAAAATTCAAAACGCTTTCAACCTCGTCGGGATCGTCGGGATACGGCACGTATCTGGGGGGGATCGCTTCATCCAGGGCGACCCCTCCCCTACAGGTCACGCGGCGGACGAGCGTGAAGGTGGTACCTGAATTTAATTTGAAATGTAAAACAGAAATTACACTGTTCCGGGATGTGCCGCTTCCTGCTGGCCGTGTATCAAGTCAATGGGAATAAGCACCTCAATGGCCGCATGGAGGTGCATTGCAGTCGCTACCGTGCTAACCGTACCAGAAGTGCATTAGATTGAACCGCAAAGAATGCCCCCTTATCTGGTTCCGATAAGCTGAGGTTTGAATAAATTACGCCGTTTCGAGACCATCGTGGATGCGTGTGTTGTGTACGGAGAGGATTGGTAATTTCGGGACGAGCAAGTACCATTAGAGGCAGGGTGGTAGTAATAACAAATTGAGCTGAACCCGAGTACCTGGTGGTGTTGGTAACAACACCGGAAGCGTTGTTATAAAACGAGCATGTCGGAGGGTTATTATTATGGTTAGAACTGGGCGTTTCGTGAGGTGTCTGTGAAAATGCGGAGCAATGCACCGGCATGAATGTTGTGCGATAATTGAACAAGTGCATGATGAGTTAATACTGTACAGTTGCATTGGAGCCATGTACTAGGTTGAAAGGAACATTCCTAGTATCCCCTAGATTTCCGATAATAAGATTATATTTTGGAAATAAAACCTGAACTGAGGAATCTCTTTCGTGATTGCCTTATTTATCACATAAATAAACATTATTTACGTGCAAACTATAATAATTGCATTTTATCTGATAGTGGCTCACAATACACAATTTTTATTTGGTCCCACCGTATCGAAAAATCAACAATAATATTTTTTTAAATATTATAATTTTAATTTTTAATATTTTTTTTTCTCTCTTTCTCTCTCTCTCTTTCTCTCTTTCCTTTGCAGGTAAGTTGCGAAATCTTATCTCGTTTTGCAGTAAGTATGATTTTTCTCCTTTTTTATTTCGATTCGAGCCCGCTCGAGTCCGGTGACTAATTCTCAACTCATCGAACATCCAAACTAATCCATTGGGCGTACAACTATGTTGTTTGCGCGATGCTTTCAAGAGTTTTACCATCTCCACACCATCAAACACGAAATAAAAAAAAACGACCACTTACGGGACAAACCCATTCCGTACCGTGTGCTGCCGTGTCGCAGTCGCTGTTTGTCACGTGACTCCGCTGGTATCGATTCCGCGTAACTGGTTTCGTTGTTTTATGGCGCGGTTCCTGCAAAACCATTCTTGAGCGAATAGTTTTGTTTTTTTAATTTTTTGTTTGCTTGTGATGCAAATACTTTAATGGTTGAAATTTTCGTCCGACGCCGGTTCGCTCTGTCTGTCTGGTACGTACAGGAAACTGCCAGTTCAATCCAGTTTGTTAATGGAGTTGGGGATGAAGGGGCACTGAACTGTAGTTCAGGCGTCAGGGAAATTTGAAATTTCGTACCCATCTTAAAATGTCCCCGTATGGCCCAAATGGCCCGGGGGCACCGTTCGCTTTGATGTCGCACACCGGGGATGGGTCAAACCGTTCTTTGGTTGCGACCAAGTTTGTATTCTGATTATCGTGTGCCCCGGGCGGGTGTTTTGGTGCAAAGCACCGGTAAGTCCATATCGCTATCTTTGGCATCACACGGTTGCTGAAATGTTGTCATCATTGCTTTTTTTTGCGCCAAGAAGGGCATGTATCGAACGGGGTGGGTGAGCGCGACCGCGTGTACCATGAATAACAAAAACAAAATTATTTTTAGTTGTTATTATCACTTTTCGGACAAGTTGTGTAAATGAGGAAACAAATAAAAGCGCTTCAACGGGAGGTGGATTGAAGTTGGTGAGGCGAAATGGAGAATAGCAATAATACAGAAGAGTGTTGTCTAGGAAATTGTCGTGAAATTTAACTGAATTATTTACTAAAAGCAAGAAAACAAGATGGTTTCTGAAACCCAATTCCTTTGATAAATTGAAAACAACTCCCAGTAAGTAAATCAACCCAGTAGGAATAAAAACAATCACTCACATGGGGAATGTAACCGAAGAATTTATTCTAATCTATGCTCTTCTCAGTTAGTAAATCTTCCACCGCACGATCTTCACGATTGACATTGCGTTCCTCTCGTTTAAACTAAAACACTAATAGAATCACGCACGTACGCCACCACTCACGTGCACACTGATTTCACACTTCATAATTTATTGTGCAGATAGTATCGTGATTCACAAGGCAAGGAAAAAAAAACTGTGCGCCCGGTGTACGGGTTGACGATGAAACAACACCAGAAGACACTGGGGAACCACCATCACTACACGCCATAGTGTAGTTGTAACGCTACGCAAGAAGCGGCAAATACGCTCCTTTTTTTATTTGTTTCTGCAGCCGGAAAAATAAAATTCTTCCTCGACGTTATTTATTGCCCGTGGTTCATATTTGCATAAAGCGTTTTCGGTGGCTTACCATGATGGGGTAGGTGCTTTGAGGGGGGTCAGTGATTTTGCGTTGGAAAAGCGGGGTTGGTTTTTGTTGTGGTGTTTTTTTGGGGGGAGATACCGGCGCACTGGGAGACCGGCAATTATGGGACGTGTTGAAACTTGGTCCTACCGTGTGCTGAGGGAATTTTGGGGGAGCAATGCTTTAATAAATCTAGCAGAATAAATTATATCCCGGTGGCGATTTGGGTCACCGATGAGAGCAAAGGAGTTGTAGGGGAGTTTTTTTTTATATTTACGGTTAACGTCAGATTATGATAGGATTAGTTGTTCTTAGGAGAGTTAATCGTGTATTTATCGTTCCGGGTGAATAAGCGATCCCGATTTATGGCTGCAAGGCTTTGGTTCAGTAAAGTCGTCACGTATTCTAAGTAGATAAAGTGTATTTAAAAAAATATGAAGCATTAATTAACATTAAAGGGTTGATTACTTTCCTAGTGATTTCTAGTCCATTTAGTGAACAAGAAGATGGCTAGACACCAAATTGCTAAGCCCCTAACTGATAAAATCATCGGTTGTCTCATCGTTAGTGCTAGATAAATCATTTTATAGTACCAAAGGCACAAAGATATCTGGGTGTTAAAATCAAATTCACTGTTTTTCGTTTTATATCACCTGCGCAGTTTCTGCTAGATAAAGCAGCATTGTAAATAACTTTACATCAACCCATTTAATTCCTTTAAAACCACCATAAAACATCAATGCGTTAACACATTGACCGCACCAACCAACAGCTGATGGCAGTGTCTCTATTGCCGATATTAAAAATGCATACCATCATTAGTCACAGTTAGTCGCATAATGCGCTCGGTTGGATTTCCCACGAGGAAGATCTATCAGCTGTCATGATCTGGACCAGCTGGTCATCACGAGCCCGCGAGACGGCGCGAGTGCGCTGTGTAATCTCCCCCGGGGGTCTCGCTGCTGGATGTAACGCTCGTGATCATCCCCTAATGGCGTCTCCGAATGGTGCCCTTTTCGGAGAGGCATGTGTACTAAGAGCACTAACGCACTCGTGTGAGGGTGTGTGAGTGAGAAAGAGCGAGATAGCGAGAGAAGAGAATGAGTGGTGAGTGCTCTCATGCGCTGTTGGTGCTCGAATGGGGGTTGCATAGCCATTCCGTATCAGCAGGGGGTGATAATGAGAGCTCCCATGCAGCAGCATTTTTTGAGAATGAGTGCTTCTTATCTGTGCACGGCTCAGCATCACTCGTAGTAGCACGAGAGCACATCATACAGTTTCTCTCTTGCTTGCGCACTCGCTCTCTCTCTCACTCTCTCACGTTTATTCTATCCCTTCGCTTGCCTCAACAGATACACAGCTGACTATCTCAACTGTTTCGAATGAACGTCGACCAAATGGGGTGGCCCCGGGGGGGTCGGGGGTTGTTTCATCCCTCCACCCTTCGTGCCATCCCAGCCAGCGGGCTGTTGATTCGCAATCTCGCACGGTAGTGTATATACCACTACCAAGCGCAGGTTCTGTTGTACCAACACACACCGAGTGTTACGTTGATTGTGATTTCGTGAACCAGTCCTTTTCCATTCCCAATGCATCACCCCCCCCCCCTCCCCCCTCCCACGACCATCTTTTATCAACCCTCAGGGAGAGGGCACAGGGAATTCCGACACGACGGCGGTACTGGTTTGGTGTGGTGTTTCAGCCTGTGTGTGAGTACCGCGATATACCGAACCCGTCCCCGATACACCGATGATTCGCACACGTACACACGGTGTGGCAGATATTTCGTGCCCTGCGTGTGCCCGTCTGTTTTTTTTCTCCCTTTATTTCGTTTGATTAATTCTAGGCCCGCACGGTTTTGCCTGCATATCGTACAGCAACCGTGTGCTCGGTTGTTTAGTAGTTCTATCGCTCGGCAACCCCAACGGTCTCGTCAGTAGGGCGCTCGGCGTTGGAGTGTGCACGAGTGTAACAAGCAAGCGCGAAAGAAGCTGAAAGCAGCCCCAAAGTGATTGGTGTTTGGTTTGGTTTGGTCTGGCGCGCGCTCTGGAGCTGTGAAGTTCTGCTTTTTTTTTATTGTGCAGTGTGTTACGGCGGGTGCGTTACGGTGCGTAACGCTCGGTGCGTTTTTCGTGTTGCGTTGCTTACCGACAAAGCAGGCCATCTCTGGTTGGGTGGACTTTTTTTTTAAACGAAACGTATTTTGCGTCTTCTTCTTCTTCCTGCTCTGCGCGACTCACCTTGTGATTTGAAAGTCGATACGGTGACGTCTCTCATCGTGGTGCAACCTTCCTCTTTCGCTCTGTGCAAACTTGTACGTGTGTGTGTGTGTGTTTGTGTACGTGTACTTAGGGCCAGACTTAAAAACGATGAAATGTACAAAAGTATGCAAGTGTTATGATATGGATCGGTGTGTTGGGGGGGGTATGATAAAAATATCCCACTGGCAGTGACACTCAAAAAGAAATCATATAACTATTCGACTAACGAATAACGATCTACCCCGCTTGGGTTTGTCAGCGTTACCTTAGTTGCGTCCGACAAAAAACGCGCTTCTCGCACTTCTTACTAATCGCATGTAGCATCTACATGCTACAAAGATTTCAACTGGAACCCACCTCACCCAAAACAAATCCCATCGCATGGCATGGTGCGTGTTCGCAGCTTCATACAAAAGTGTCAATAAGTAGGGAAGCGGACAGGCAGCGGCTGGTGTTATTTTCTCTCTGTTTTCACAGCATCATCGTATGCTCCCTCGTCTGGTTTTGCGCTGAAACGCAAACCACCTGTATCACCATCACACACACACGCACGTACGAAATACCGCGCATTTTGTGGTCACAAAGTGGTTCATTTGGACAAAAAAAAACAGAAAGCAACAGCAACACACACGAAAAAAAGAAACGTGTGCTCACCGCGTTCTTCTGCACATTCTTTTCCAGTGCCCGCAAGAATCGCGATGTATTTTTCAATTTATTTTCCCATTTTGGAACGGTTTTAATTATTTTCTCATCATGCAACGGACCAGCGGGATTGGCCTGCACTGTTCGGTCTGAGTCTGAGGTTTGTATTTTTTTCGTGTCCTGCGTGCTTTTTTGTGTCCTTACAGTAACCTTACTGTTTCGCCCACCATTCCAGCGTGCTTACCTTTGCCGCAAGAGAGCTCAAGGACACCTTTTACCGTGATGACTGCATTTGTTTGCTTTAAATGAATCTGCAACCGTTCCGTACTGTGATTGTCTGTTGCTTCGTTGAATTGCTTTGTGAATATTTAAATTGGTTAAAGTCTATAAATCGTTTAGGTTTTCAAGAGGTTCACTAAGAAGGTTTATCCAGTTCGCGCATTAAAGAGTACCTTTTCCGACATTCCAGCGCAATCTTTCCTCTGCGAAATGTTTCGCCAATGAGTAGCCGACGACAATGCCGGCGGGAACTTCCGTAACTCAGTTTGCCACTACGCCGCCTGGTAGCGCGCTGGAGCGGACAAAAGTTGAAGAAAAATTAGCCCCCTAACTTTTGTTTTGTCCCTTTTCCTTCGTCCTTCCGTTACGGCTTACAGGGCTGGGTTTGTTGGTTGGGCGGAAGTTTCAGCATACCTATTTCCGGTGTATCGGAAGCAGGCGGCAGCAAGCAACAGACACTTGCACCCAAACACACACAGACAGGTGGACATAATATCGATCCCCCAGCTCGTAAGGGCTCGGATGGTTTTGCGTGCTGATGAAAGTGAAGTGTTAGTTCCGGCATTCCAAAGGAAGCCATTTCCGGCGGCGGCCCAAAAGCAAACAGGGCGCGCGGGCACGGTTTTCCTGGGCGACGTGTGACAAAATCCTTGCCCGGTTTTGGCAAATGCGAGTGTTTCCGGTTGAAGTAAAAAAAGGTGCGACAGTGGACAACCGGCGGCAGGTGAACGTAATTGTTTTGGGAAGCAAAATCACAAAACGATTGTCCGGGGATTAGTGTTCGTGAAAGCACATAACATAAAGTGATCCGGAAAAAAGTAACCCCTTTTTGCTTGGCCGAGCTTTTCACTGTGACGCTTGACGCAAGTGACGTCACCTGTTGTATGAACCTACCACCACCCCTAACAAGACCGATGGCGCACCATAGCTCGATGATGGATTATACACGTAAGTAACAGATCGTTGCAGGGACAGGGAAATAAGAAAATTTGCCACAGGAATTTATAAGAAAACTTGAGGAAAAGATCTTCCTTTATGCCAGGCTTTGGTGTCTAGGGAAAATCATATAAACTAGAGAAAGGTCGGCCGATCGATAGGGTCGATTCGGCGATAAGGATCCATTAATTTATTAGCATTTCGACCTTTCGAATCGATAGCAATAAATCCACCAACAATTTCCCAACCCCAAACGAAAAAAAAAAACAATAACCTCCGTTAGTTTAACGAACCCCCCCCCCCCCAATTTCCCATCGTATCTATCGATTACTGCCCACAATACGGCCCCAAGCTGCTGCTGCTGCTGTGTTTAGTGAAAATATCAATTATCGGCTGGCGGACAGAATGCCACCGGTGGGATGGCAAATGGCAATCCAATAAATTCCACCACCATCGATGCGAGCGACATCGATTTCCGGGGCGCAGTGACGATTGTTCCTGTATCGTGTTCCGCCATTTACTGGAATCAACTTCCGCTTCCTACCGAACGTCCCAACGTCCCCCAGGTGGACGAGGGGTGGGAGGGGGTTTGTGTTGTAGCGATTGTTGTAACGTTCCGCATTGTTCACCGTCGAACGATGGTGCAATTGACCCAGATAATGTCCTAAAGATTGATCATTCCCAAAGGAGGTGCGGATTGAAGTTGGTCGATTGAAACGGGCACGAGAGGAACAAAGGAAGAAAAGGTACGAGCACTCATGCGCGCACACACACACACGCGCCCGTCCCGGACAGACCTGGGGAAGAAGTTTTACCAAAAGTTGCCAACAAGTTGCTTGTGTCGTTTTTTTTTTTTTAGTTTCTACTCCTCGACTGCGTAATGCTGTTCTGTTTCGCCGCTTCGAAGGCCCCGAAGGGAGCTTAGCTTTAAGATTCTTACAGAGAACAATAATCTGGCGCATATCTCCCGGAGCAAAAAGGGGGGCGCGATAAGATAGCATTGTCGGCACTGGGTATGCGAGGTTCCCATTCGGATGTTTTGCTACACGCGAGTTCCTCTACTCTGCCATGGTCTTTTTTTGGGAAGGGTCGTAAAACGATTGGTGGTACGTCGCTGCGGTACGTGCGTGCTGGCGTCCAAATCAGCAACAAGTAGCCGTTGCGGAACCTGATGAATGAGCCCGTATCGGAATCTATCGACAAATCAGATCTTCCCGGCAGTGTGTGACGCATTACGTGAAGGTGACGAGAAATTCCGTAGTAGCATTATCAAGTGTGATGATGATATGTTGAAGAAACATTGAGGATCATCCAAGTGGGTTGGGGAACTTCCCGTTGGGGTTCTTGTTTTTTTGTCCCACAATGACCAATATCTATCAAAGGGAAAGCGAATGTACTTGCAAACGCTAAATATTAGCGCCACCGACGTGCACCGAACTCCATGCAGGGTCGGCCGTCCCGCGTCCGAAACCTTCTCAAACGATAGCCATTGTCAACTATACTAATGAGCTGATGATATCATGTCATGCGAGCAGCAGTTGACATTGACCGATGTCTATCAACATCGTCTGGGACGGTGGAGAATGACGATTTTTCAACACCACCCACCCCACCCGGCACTCGGTGCGAGGTCTCGGGAGTTTGTATTCTCGAACGCTCACCCCAGGTCTCGACAAGCGTACATTGTATTGGAAGACACATGTGAGAACCGTCGGTCCGAGGGCCGGCTTCTCGTGTGGTCGATTATATTCCAATAGTTCGACCGGCTGCCACCCCGCGGGACACTAATTCTCAGCCAGCCAGCTCGCCAACTTCAAACGATTCCGAAGTGCGTCTCCCAAGGTGAGGGTGAGTGAGTGTAGCGCTTTGCTGCTGTGGCCGGTGTCCCAATTTCAACCCCACCGTTGTATTTGTGCGTAATGTTTAATGCTTTACGACTCATGTGGGGCCATTAGACCATTAGCCCCACCTCACCCCCCGCCACCCGGACGATGGAAGGATCCTTTGGACGAGTCAAACTCGCTTCGCCGTACTCACCAACAACCCTCATGCCGGCTGCCCAAGAGCAATCTTGTACGGATGGCGGAAGGCTTATTAGAATCAATAAACGCCATTTCCCCTTGTGTCCCGTGGGGCATGGTGTATGTGTGTGTGAGTGAGGGTGTAAACTAGCGCAACAGCAAGCAGCATTTTGATGACGGAGGTTTACCGCGAACGTGATTGTGAGCCATTTGCTGCACGCCTACACCCAACGGCAGGAGCAAACCAATTATTACTGGCCGGGCGGTGCAAAACAATCTCAAACTCACTGCGAAAAACCAAACAAACACGCGCGGCCAGCATTCCAGCAGCGTCTTGAATCTTGTGCTGCGCAACTGATAAGAATCTTTTGGGAAGGGAGCATCGCCATCCGCGGGGAGGCGGTGGCGGTAACCGTGTCTCAAAAGCAGCTGAGATAAGTTATGCAATACAGCACCCAATTAATGTGCGTTCGAAATTGGAGAATATTTCGACAAAATTTTATGCGTAAAAGTAAGCGAACTGACATGAAGATGTATCCCGGATGTATCCGTACTCTGTCCCGTGTGTAGAACCATTTCTTTACCATTAAAGTTAGATGGATGTTGGTTTCTACATAAACTTGAGAAACTTCTTACCCCTTTCTGGCAGATAGTTGGAATAATTTAAAGACAAACTTTTACACAATATTTATGTCATCCCGGGGGGAGAGAGAGCTGGAGAATAGTTATCGCACTGCTGGGAAAAGTGTTGCACTTCCTGTGTGATTCTTGGCCAACAAAACTTCCGCGTGTGAGTTTCGCCTGTTTCGCGATGTGTGTGAGCTGCTCTGGCCACACCATGTAGCGCTGGTGGTGGAAGTTTTCACCAGCCCGATGGCTGTTGTTGTGCGGCTTATCAGTATCAGGCGCCCCCGGTGGTCGTGAGATAGCATCTGTGGAGCATCTCGTTCGCTAATGGGGTGGGAGTTGTGGAGATTCCACACGGTGGTTGCTGAACCGGTGGTAGTCTAAATGTAATACAACCGGGACGAGGCTGTAGCTTTCGTATAATTGCCAGTGGGCTCGCTCGAGAAATCGTCGACAGCATCGATTAGTTGATTATTTTTTTACAATCACTGCGATGGATGTTAGGCAACGGCCATGCAACAGGTAGAACCGCAAACACATCCTGTTGCATGTCGGAGTGCTTCCCTGAGGAATGTGCATTGTGCATTGCAGGTGCATCCTTTCCCCGAGGGCATTTAGGATTGGTTCATTCTCCTCCATCAATCAACGATGCTCGATGTAAAGTAAGTGCTTCGGATATATCTGAGAAGTTTTCCATACGGAGGTATTTCTACTATTCCTGCACTTGTTTGCTAGGTTGGCATCGATTTTAATAATACAGGGCCACGAGAGTTGACAAAATGCTGACAAATTTGTCAAGTGACAAAATCAGCTTGTGAACTGCGAAAAACCACTATACCGTTGCCACGCTCACAATGGTACTCTTTGACAAAATAAATTGACAAGAATATCCTCATGATCGAAGCAGCTTTTGACAGATGTTACCAAAAAAAAAAAAACTGATCATATTTTCTTATTTTTTGTGTAAATGTTAAGAGATTTGAAGAACAATGATAAAATAAAGGTTATAGTTCAATAAAAAATCAAGCTTATGTACTTTAAATGCAAAATTAAATATAATTTTCCGATTAAAAAATAATATTAACAAATTAAATAAATTTTGTCAGCATTTTGTCAGGTTTTGATCAACTTTTTGCCGTGGATTGTTCTACAAAATGAAGTTTGAAAAAAGCTCACAAAAAAAAGCCAAAAGCTCCGTTTTGACAAATTTGTCAGCATTTTGTCAGCTTTCGTGGCCCTGCTCCTTTCATTCACCTTCTTGAACCGCTTGCCAAAAGGCAACAATTAAATGAAGGATAATGAAGCATAAAGAGCTACCGAATCAATCTCGGTTGCCTCAGCTCGGCTTCGCATGACTGATAGAGTTATCCTTATTTCTGAGCAGCTTTTTGTGTTCTTTTTGTGGTCCCCAGCCTTGTCTCTATTGAATAATGCATGAACGACAGGACGGTTGACTGGTCGCGCAACACAAAACGAAATCATTTAATGGTGAATTTGTATCGTTTTGCTTTGCGATCTTCCATTTTCATTATCATTTTGAGTGAGTATGGTTAGAGTTGGGGGTTTGAGACATACATCCCCAAACTTTGTTTTCTGGAGATTTATTTGGGGAGCACTCGTCTAGATTCGTGTCGCCTTTTGGGGAATTTTATTTACACAAAGCCGTACAGCAGGTTAGTGTAAAGCTTGTCGTAAACTACGGATCGCGTACAGGTGTATGCGAATGAACCATCTATCACCTGCCCTTGCCCTGGATGACTTTGGCTTCTTGCCACGGTATCCCTGACCGGATGTAGTACAACAGTTGGAAGCGATAGACATCGATGCAACGCGGGGCACGATGGGGGGGGGGGGGGGGGGGGGGGGGATGTGTAAATAAAGGTGAAGGTTGCAGCGCACAGGTTACGATTACAACCCGAAGTCTCCTGACGCAGTGCTGACAGTGCACTTGTGCACCGACCGAGGCCACGGAGAAGCACACCTGAGCATCGGCAAAGTGTGTGTGTGGGGCAGCAGAATTGGGGGTTTTGCCATCGACATTGCCAGCTTCTTATCGATAGCAGGCAGGGCAAAGAGACTATCCACGGTCGGTGTAAGTTAAGGAACGATTCCGAACCAACAGCCCAGCAAAGGGCAATCGGAACAAGCGGAACAGGGCGCCCCGGCGCGGCACTGGCGGCGGTGTGTGATCGTGATTGCGGGGAGCAAAGCACGCTCTGACGCAGATGGAGCAGAACTCAAGTACGGCTAGCCGTACCGCAACCGTACGGACGGTTCTGTAAAAGTTTGTTACGGCTGCATTTAATTGCTTGTTAGCACGCGTAGCACCCACTGTGTCTCCGCGGCCCTGTTTGCGCTGCACGAACGCTACATGGGGCGCATGTTTACCCGCCACACGGGGCACACGGTAAATGCTGTACGAGCTTGCCACCCAACCCCCCCCCCCCCCCCCCCCCCAGAATCGTGCCACCAGTTCCGTCCAGCCGGTGGAAGAGTGTGAGTGTGTGGGTCGACCGGGTATGAAGACTTTTGAAACAATCTTCCAGCCCGGTCTGGAGTGTCTTTACATGCATGTATTAAACCGAGCGCGAATGTTTCATGCCAAACGAAGTTACTGCATGGGAAATCGGAAACCGTACCGTGTTTACTTGCCGCAGCGAGAACGGCTAGAACGAAGAGCCAACAAGAATCGATCTAGTGTAACATCCTTATTAGCTATGGCCCATTTCTCGATTGACGCTCATGGTTGGGTTTCCAGGGCTCATCTTTAGTGTCTCGAAGGTTTACTGGGCAAAGACACATCGACCGGTGCTGAGGAAACCGATCGAAGCACACACATTCAACAAAGCCGTGGGAAAGTGAATGGTTCGATGGAGTACCTCTTTTTCGTGTTGTCGACATTCAACCAAAACCGTTCGAAACGAAGGAAACGATAGGAAAAGGCTTCACCGTGAAGCCCACCGTATGCTATCGGGACGTAAGATACATGCCTTTATTGGGGAATGTAAATCAATTCTACCGTATGCTACACCGCTGACGGCGTATTTTGCGCGCCATTTGGAAAAAGTTAGTGACGTGGAAAATCCATCAAATCCGGCTGAACGGTATGGCAGCAGCGGCAACAAATAGACGGAAAGTTGATTTTTAACGATTATTGAGCAGATTAGTCGCATTGGATTAGCGGGCTAATTGATTAAAAGGAAACGAGGACAAATTAGTGGTATTTATGTCTTTTAGAAATGGGTTATTTATTATTATTATTATTATTTATTAATCAAAATTGTTTGCCTCGCGGGCTGTATAATGGTATAAAAAAAACTTAGATCTAAAGTGGCCCTAAACAAAGCCCTACAACGAAAAGAACAAATTAAGAAAACTGCAGGAACAAGCGAGTACAACTAAACCGGAAAGTCAAAAAGGAAGGAAACAAATAGAAGAGGAAATGGACAAATCACAAAACAGAGTAAATAGAGTGGGAAGAAAAAGAGAAAGCGAAAAGAAAACAGGAAGATATTTAATTAAAAACAGAGGATAACATACAAGAGCGAAATGAAGACATTGAGATGCCATAGTCAAAATGGGTGGCCTTTATTTAAAAAAGGAAATTTAAAGTGACGTTTTAATGTTTTATTTTTTTCGAGAACCTTTAACGCACCTGGACAACAAACCAAGTTCCAAAACATACAAATATTAATTTGCCTTTTACTATTGAGTTCCCAGTAAGTAGTTGTCCTTGTGCTTTATTGAAGAATTTATTTTATCAAGATCAAACTTATTTATTTAATTCAATTAATTTTATTTTATTAAATTATTATTAATTTTATTATATTTTTTTATTTCTTTCGAGAGCCTTTTTACGATAAATTAAGCACCTGGACTTCCAACCAAGTTCCAAAACATACAAATATTAATTTGACCTTTATTATTGACAAGTAAGTAGGTGTTCTTGTACTTTATTGAAGAATTTATTTGATCAAGGATTTTATCAAGCTCAAACTCAGAATGAATCAACAGTCATCAAATGCTGGAGGTACTTGAGTGAAGTACTCCAATGCCTTGAAGTTTTAGATCTATAGTTGTTGAACAATTTTCCAAAAAAAAACATTAACTGAAGACAACGAAGCACTTGTTTTTTAGTTCAACATATAAACCCCCGCAAAAGCATATGCCTTGATCTTCGATTCGATCAAGTTCAACCATAATTACTCTCCGCTACGCTGACTTATCACAATCCGTTCCTCCCAAGCTTCCCAATCCAGTGAAGTACCCTCCAGCGGAATCAATCCCTGTCTCCACACTGTCTACTTACCGTGCTCGTGACGACGTTTAGCGCTACTAACTACGCTCATTACGAGCCGCATCTAATCGTGATCATCCTTCCTGTTTTGCGATTAACTCTCGGCCAAAGCCTTCAGGGGCGGCTCGGCTACTAATAGCTTTAGCGCACATACCCAATCAGTGAAGGATGCGGGAAGTGGACATAGAAAAATAATCCCTATCGGGGGGTTAGTTAGTGTGTAACTCGGGGCAATCAGGCTAATCCTTCTTTCCGACTCGGGCTCGAGTGGCCCGAAACGCCGACCGCTTCAAAGGAAGTTTAACAGCCCCATCCACGTGTGCGTAGGGTGGATCGTTCGGTGTAACGACTTGTTAGCGGTTCGTTACGGAGCGAATAGTAAATGGCAATTAATTTGTAACGTAACGAGCTAGGAGCTTAGAAAGAATTGTTCAACCAGGTTGACACATGTTCGGAACAACGAGCCTCTCCGTAATTGAGTGGGGTTTTGTGTGAAGTTCCTGCTTTCGAGAGGTACTGTTTCAAGTTCCTGCAACTGTAAGCTTATTAATTTAGCTACACTTATTTAACTCATTCGGATGCTCATGATGTTGCAGCAGATGGAATTTATGGTTGTAATAGCTATGTTGCATACGAAATATGCAAGAATTCCTGTATGCTTGAAATAAATTCCACATTATCCCCTTCTCCATGGCATATCCATGGAGCATTTTGTGTTGACATACCAGCCAACGGTTGCTAGTTCCCGTCACAAATGTTCTTCGGATAGTGAAAAGAACCTTCTGGCGTACAAAAAAAAACGAAGGATCAAAGAAGCTGCTCTGCCGGAGAACCCATGTAACCCGTACGAACGAATACCCTTTTAGATGATGCTATTTTCGTTTGGATTTAAGTTCCCAAGCTCTCAAGCATCCTCACAAACGCCCTCGGGTGGAAACTTGCTTTTGTTTTCGGCTGCCTGTTTGCACACATGAGGAAGGAAACGCACACCGGTTTTGCGGTGTGAAATACAAATGGAGAACTGGGCAAAATGTAGTACCACCCACCACCCAGCATCATCGTTTTTTGCTCCCTTAACGCTTGAATTCGCTTGAAGAAAATAGTTGCGCGGTTGGAGAACACCCTGACAAGGCACCGTGGAAAGCAGGGAAATGTGTGTGTGTGTTTGGGACAATGAATCCTTGCGGAACTCCAACGGGGGTTTCCCGTACAGAAAAAGTACAGCAAAAACTTTCGCGTGTTGTTATGAAAAGCTTCATAATTCAATAATGAAGTTTCGGTAGCTGAAAGTTTGGCGGTTGTAATGGAAATTTGATCCAGAATGCAGTTGCAAAACAAAATTGCACGTAATTAGTGCGCCGTTACACATTTGCCCACTTCCTGTTGGCTAAAAATGTTTTCCCACCACCCCAAAATGCACACAACCTTTAGGCGCCGTACCTGGGCGCGTTATACGCCTACATCGCTGCAATGCTTTCGGGAAACTTTCTCAAGAAAGCTTAACTTGCACCGCACCGCCAGCGGGATCAAGTCACTCCCCGCCCGGGGGGCGACTACGCGCAGCCAGTTATAAAAGTGGTTGTAATGTTTTAATTAAATTCACCCAACAATGCTCGTCAAGACTTTTCAAGATCGAGCGAGCGATTACAATCTGATGCGGAAGGTTAAGTGAGGCTGGTAAGTCTTTTCACTCGGCGCGAAAACACATCGAACATTGTGGACGATGAAACCGGCACAAAGCTTTTTATTCCACGGTCGAACCCAAGCTATCACGCTCCTGCCATCGTCAGGGCGCGCTGTTTATCGAACGGAAACAAGTGTCAAACTTTTATCTACTTTCAGAGTAATCTCTCCTGATAGAAGTGAGATTATTTTTGGCCTTTCTTTCTAGCGGTAATAATGCTGGGATAACGAAAACAACCAACCGGCAAAGACACGTTGCTGCACGTTCAATCGTGGGGACGGCTTCCATTTCGTTCGGTCGATTATTGACCGTGTTTTGCTTTTAAAAGTTTAGCACAAAATGAAATTTATCATGTTTGGTCGGGAGGGGGGAGCGAAAAAAAAGCCCGATGAATCTTTAAACACAGAAGCTACACGGCTACACCGGGCCACGGAAGGATGCTGGGTTTCCATTTTCGGCTTAATCGATAAATCAGATTGAGCTGGGGGATGGCTGCGAGTGAGTGAGTATTTTCCACGTAAACCGAACTGCACTCTCATTCCAATTTTCGGTACCAATTTTCCAATTGACAGACGTGTAGGGATGGTGGAGTTTTCCGCCAGATAACGATAGGTCCTTGGAAGTTCACTGGTGTGTTTCTCGCTTCCGTAGTAATCCGAGAGATAAAAAAAAACACGCACACGAATTTGGGAACTATAATTCGTGGCAAGGATTTATTTTTATCATACAAACCATACCCTCCGGACATCTCGCAGTGAACCGGAAAAATAGTGTCATATCGTGTCCGGTGTGATAGCACACGGGATTTTCCAACATCACCAAACATTGCTCTGGTTGGTTTAAAATCCTTTCGGATAAAGCACGAGGAGTGTAGGTTGCGTACTTCACCAAAACTATAACATTTTTCTTTACAACATAAAATGTTATAATTTATGAAAGAGAAAACATGTCAATAGTTGACAACGACCATTGCTGCTAAAAATATTTAAACACAGCAATAAAATGCACTGATAATTTGGCAGCTGTCAACAGTAGGTTCGTGTTTTGGAGTGCAGACGAAAATAAAACGTTCGTTTTGCCGGAAAAGCAATAAGGTAGTTACAATTCCTTTTTGTTGTACCGCTTTTCGCTTAGACGTCCTACGGTAATTTCTTCGTCCTTGAAGGCAGCGGGAAAAGTGCGGATAAAAATAAACCTTTCCGCCGCCGGTGCCTGGGCGGCAAAGGACGGTCTGGTTTCGTGATGATCCGGATGCTGCCATGTTCATCGAGCCGGAAAAGCGTCCACCACCATATTGCTTCCACCGTTTCCGGGCACCTTGGTCCCCCCCCCCATTCCCGAGCCCTGACACTTTTACGACGCGCTGAATCTTCCACGATAACAGATCTGTGGTCCGGTGGAGCCGGTGTGTAATATACTGTCACCCCAACCCCCGCCCACCGTTCCGGATATCGATCCGGTGTTCGATTGAGTAAGCATTACACACGTATCGAATCGGTTGGAAAATGGGAAAATTCTTCACCCGGTACAGTGCAACCTGACAGAGAAACCCTCACATTTTGTGTAGAGAGGCGCTCAGGCAGAAAAACAACCATTTATTAAACCCCAATCGATGTGCCGTATCGATCGCCACCCGTCAGCCGATCGATCGTATGCGAAAGTCATGCTAATGATGCACATTTTATGCTACCACAGTAGCGCCGTGGCTATAGCAAGAAGCAAGTGCGGACAAGAATGGAAACAGCCGACGCCGGACATGGAGTGCACTTCCGACGAGTGCCGACTCGCTCGCTTGCTACATCCAATTTCCATTAAAAAGTTTATCTGCCGCGCACCGTTTCGGACTTACTTATGCCGGTGTGCCATAAAAGTAAATGAAAACTCTCCTCTCCCCGGTAGTGGACTCTGGTGTTTGGTATTCCGTTCTAAGCCGGGCAACCGGTGCGCTGCGTTGGTCAACGTGGAACAACAGCATAACTCACGCAGAGCGACATCCGTGATTGCATCGCAAAAAAAGGGAGCCGGGTATGGGTTGCGTTTAGATCGGACGATGAAAAAGAAATGATAATGGTGTGTGCAGTTGGATATGGTTTCGGAAGCGGGAAAACTCGCTTATAAGATTTTGTAAAGTTGGAATAAATAAATTTGATTTCCATCTGCTGCTGCCTCTTTTGCTTCGGGCACCTGCGTACACAGCGGAGAGATAAAAAAACAGATGAACAATCAGCCCCCGATGGCAAAAGTTGCGTGTCGTCCGTCGTTGAGAATCTGTGCCGCAGAATCGCAGTGGTGCCTTGCCTTGCACCATCGCAATCTTCACTTGCAGTATCAAGCTTGCATCGTCTTCCGGACGCGACACCAGCGAAAATGGTGATGGATAAAGTTGCTAATTGCAGAAATTTAGCGGTCATTAGTGATTGTAATTAGTTCACGACACAGGCGCAACCGGTGACGGTGACGAGATTATGCTGACCAGGCCTGGTCCCGGGCCCCGGGTTGCGTTCTTTGGCGGTTGGGAAAATTAAGTTAGCACGTTCTTGCTCTGTCGTATGATTAGTTTCGGTGGCTCGTTTTTTTTGTTCAGGGTGCCATTTTTATGTTTGCTGCTATTTAAATGTTAATTTAACTGCCCGACGAGAATAACAACACGGTGAACGTTAATGCGCAGGTGATGATCTTTTAACTACTTGGATTTCTTGTTTTCCGTATTGCTGCACCCACTTCGCTACCGAAACATAATGCAGGAGATGTATTTCTATCAAGTCCTTATGAATCATTAATTATGATCGCGATAAAGGAAGTTCAGAAGGTTGTTATCTTATTTTAATTTAGATTTTCGGATCATTCATTGTCCCAGAGTGTATATTGAGTGTGCCTTTCAATACTTCTACCTTCAATTTCAATAGAGATCATCTCGGTTAGATATATCTCGAAGAATCTTTGTTTCTTGATTGATTCTTTCCAGTAATAGGTCTTCTTACCTTCTAAAATCATAAACAAAAACACTCATAGAGAATTTTTTAAACGGTTTTAATTTCTTCAGCGCCCTCTCAATATTATCCTATTATATTTTCCTTTCGCTTTTCTTTTCTTTGCATAAATTTCAAATAATCGATAGAAAACTTTCCTTCTCAGACCCTTCAAACTTGGACAGCAAAATTATCACCTTTCCGTTTCAAGTGTAAACCACAATCGATTGCCTTCGTTCGTAATTAAGCATTATTCTGATCGAGATTACTCGCACCGCTATTTTATTCGAGCACGAAACTTTCCTTCCGAAAATCTTGCCTTATCACAATCACCAGACAGTTGCAGCCAAAGCCAACCTCTGATCGTCAGGAAAATTACCACTTGTCCAAAAGTGCCAAGCCAATCGACCAAACGCAAACCCGCCCCACTGACGCCCGTCCGTCCGCATTTTCCTCATTTGCAAAAGTTGTCTTCACGGTCGCTAGTTTCTTTTTGCTGGATTTAATTTCAACCCACGGAAAAGGTCGTTCCGATTAAACAAACTAATTATTGATCGTGCGCGCACACGGGAACGGAACGCTGCTGCTGCTGCTGCTGCCCGTTCGCTTTCGCTGCGCAGGGGGTGTTTTAGAAGTGCTGATTAGTATGCAAAGCGAAAACGTGGAAAGACGCGATGCATTTCCTCCCATTCTATCGCGATGCAATTATCTTGTTTCCGCGGAAGATTGTGGATCCTGCCACTACACGTTAACCGTGGGTCATCCATTCGAGGATTTTGCCCCATTTGCTGCGCGTCTGTGCACTTTTCTTGCGGCATTCCGCTTCTAATTATTTGCGAGTTAATTTCTAAGGAATGAACAAGTTGAACTGCTGAATCGCAGCTGAATAAACTTAGTTCTTCTCGCGCGCAGATTACCTGGAGGTCAATTAAACGAGTAACAGTGGTTCGGTTTTTTGCTTCTATGCAGTTCAAGAGTTTTGTGTGTTTCTTTTTTGTAGAAAGAACAATTATGCAAATGAAATAGAATGCCTTCGGGTGCTTTTTTACGATTACGACATAATGCAAAGAAAGCATAAAATTGAATGTATTCTGTTTTTTTTTGTATCATTCAAATCCACCAGCACTTGGGAACTTGTTTTTCTTTTGTTCACTTTTCGCTTTCAATTTCCATTAACAATTTATACTATCATCATAACCATCATCACCCTCTTGGCGATCATCATCCGCTGCGCGCTGATCAGGCACGTGTACGCCCCCTGGTGGGTGGAGGTTAAAGTTCGTTCGGTAGAAAGAGTGGGGTGGGAGAAAAGTTGGCGGTATGGCGGGAAAAACATAACCACCACCACCACAATGGGAGGGAAAACTCATCACACTCACCCCTAGTCCCCTTCCAGTCCTCTGCTGGTACAATCCATCCCAGGGTCGAGACAAAATGATGCGTGAGAATTTCTTCCATTCGCTTTCGATTTCATTTCATTTCCTTCTGCCAGTACAGGGCCGGTACGCACCGAAGAACCGAATGGCTGCCAAGCCTTTCTTTCACCTTTCAACTTCACCTCCGCGTACGATAAGCGGAGCGAGCGGACGCAAACAAAGAAAACACCAGCCAGCAGTTTCAACATTTCACATTTTAATTTAATACTTTTGTTTTCTTCTATTAGTCGCGTCGTTTGGTTCGCTTTCAGCTTTTTTCCTCTCGGCTCTTCCATCTCGTTCTTGGGTTTTTACTTTCTTCTGCAAGTTTTTCTATTATTGTTAGCAATTGCAATTTTTCTCTCCCCTTTTTCCCACATTTTATCCGGCCTTACCTTTTTTGTCGCTGTATTTTCCACCTGCGTGCGTCTGCTTACAGTGTTGCGTACAGCTTTGTTTTTTTTCTGATGTTATGTGGAGTGAACTTTTAATGCTGCAAAAGGTTCTTTCTTTCAAAGGTTTAGTCTTTAGTGGTTTTCCATACTTTGTTGTTGACTCATGTTACAATTTTATTTACCATACACACTCACACCTCTGTACACGGTTTCACTGGTTTCACTTACTCCCAATTAATTAAATTAATTCGTTAAATAACTTCCACGCGTTAGTTTACTGTTGGATTTGTTTTTTTTTTTATAATATACATCATTTTCTACAACTGCAACTGACTGTCTCTGGAAGCGGTTTGGAGGTTTAGCAGCTTTGGCAGGTAGTTAAACCCCACCCATAGTTAAAAAAACTGCACCCTATTGCTCCCCCATTGCGAAAATTTTCCCTTTTTTATATAAAATTGATTGGAGGCAGGATGATGGAAGTTTTAATTTTTCTCAACCTTCGCTTCATAACTTTTTTGTTTCTAATTCCTCTCACTTTCTTTTGGCCGATTATGGCCAATCGGCTTGCACTTTTTACATCGTCTTAGACAGTATTTTCCCAAGGTTCATAATGGATTGTTTTGTCCCCATGCCCTGCCGTCCGTTGCGTTGCTCCGTTGCAGTTAGTTAGTTATTGCTGCTGGTACGTCTTCGTTCCCTTCGTTCGCTCATTACCGTTTCTCTAATTAGCGTTTATTCAAACGCACTTTCATTGAACCCGCATCGTTTCGTTTTTGTTTTGTTTTTTTTTTTTGTTAAACCTAACCTCCGTTTGTCTAGTTTCTAATGTTTTGTTGCTGCTGCTGCACTGTCTTATACATCATTTACACGTTCAGTCATAGTTAACCGGTCGGTGGAGATGCGCTCCCCCTCGTCTTGATCATTTCTTCCTTCGAGCGCTAATGCCTACCTGTCCTGCTACCTTAATGCCCCCCGGGGGTGTAGGAACCTTACCCCCATTATACAACCCCACTAAGCCGATGTGTTGCACCATCTGGAGCATTCATATACATTCTTCACGAACTACACCACTATCGATCACAGACTAAACGTATTTTTTTATGTGTTGTGTACGCCACGATAAAGCCATCCCCATCGTGCGTCGGTGAGTCCTCCCCTGTCCCAGTGTGCATCGTTTATCGTGCATACTAGGTGACACTTAAAAACAAAACCCATGTCCAATGTCTCTATTTCCTTGGTGGTTATGCTCGATCCGCAAAAAAAAACCCTCGTTGATAAAAGCGATTTCCGATTTCCCTGACAAACATCGAGCGAGCACCACCGAGTACCGTGACAAATGGTCACCCTGGCCTGGTCGCGCTGATTTATATTTACCTAGTTTTATTTATTTTGCTGTAAGCTCTTGCCTTATCGGTCGGCAGCACACCTATTTTTTTCTTGTTGTCGTTGCTGTCCGCCTGTCTGCCGTGGCCCATTTCCGTGTTCGTTTCGTGACGCTGGACGCCTATTTGCGTACGCGATACCGAATGCTGTTGCGTTTTTTCGTTCCGATGTTTGTTCGATTCAGTTTCCGCTCATTAGTCTGGTAGGAACGGCCTTTGGTACGGGGGTTAGCTTTTTTTTCTCCTTCTTCTCCTCTTGCCTTACTTTAAGTCATGCGACAGCACGGTTCTGTGCGTACTGCTGAACGTAACGCGCGTAGCTACACATCCTCCCGGCTGGAACTGGGCCGGTCCGTGCCCGGACCACCGTAGGGCAGTTTCTTCCGGACGTACTTTCGCTGCTGGAGAAGGTGTTTCACCTTTGTTCCAGTGCCGGCGGTGATACTGCTACTGCTGAATCGATGCTTCGGCTTCTGTTCCAGTAGATCGTTCACTGGGAAATTGGGACGAAAAAATATAAAAGAAAACATTAGAAGAGTATATTAAAATCTTATGACATTAAGTTAACCTATTGGGTCAAAAATCTTCACTCGCTATATACACCTCATTAAGTGTGTGCTCGCTAGAGTTCTTCCAAAAGATGACGCATCTAATCGAATTTTCCATCTTTTTCCTTTCTTTTTCTCATTGCAGGTAAGTTTCACCAATACTCATCGGCAAGATTGTGCTGTAAGTCATTGCATACATTTTCTAAACTGAATGTGTTAGAGTTCCTGTTCCTTGTAGCATCAAACTATTTGGCCAGTAGTTTGTAGCAGTAGTTTGCCCTAGAACGCTCTGCCCAAATTGAAGTTCACTTACCAGATTCCGGTGATACATCCACCGTCGATGAGCCGGTCTGGTAGATGCCTCCACCCTTGTAGTACAGTGGCGTTGGCCGCACACTAAACCGTGGCGTCAGTACCCGACCATTGCGTTCCTCAAGAACCTGCGGCGGTTGCGCGTGATGGTGATGATGGTGCTCCTGATGATGGTTGTGATGACGGTTGTGCGATGGATGTTGCTGGTGATTGTTCAGCAGAGCCGCCGTCCACGGTTGCGGTGTGACGACATAGATCTTCTCCTTGGTGATGGGAGATATGGCAATCTTGACATGCTGCCATCCGGACCGACTGCTCTTGCCCGGTTTGTCGTGCAGTGCGGGCAGCATGGTCGATGTCAGGAACTCCCAGGGAATAGCCTTGGTGACGCGGTGCAGCGACAGTGTGCTGGATTTGCGCGCAAAGTCATCCGACCCGAACTCCTGCTCGGTCCAGGTGTCGATCTTACGCTGCAGCTCGTTCGGATCGATGTCCCAATCGATGGTGCGTTCGTAAATCGGGCCGACCGTGTTATCCCGATCCGCTTCCTGCACCGTGGGTGGCTGCACCGTGGTCGTAGTGGTCGTGGTGGTTTGCGGAGTTGTGGACGATGTCGTCAGTAACGTTGTGCGCCGATGATGCTGCTGGTACGTTGTAGATGCTGGCGATAGCGGTGGTCTCACCGTGCGACTCGTCTCCGATACGAGCAAATCGTTACCGAACAGCTTGGGACCTTTCGGGATGATCTTGGTTGTGCGCAGCAGCTGCGAGATG
This sequence comes from Anopheles moucheti, assembly GCF_943734755.1. Lineage (NCBI taxonomy): Eukaryota > Metazoa > Arthropoda > Insecta > Diptera > Culicidae > Anopheles > Anopheles moucheti. The sequence goes on from NC_069141.1 coordinate 71,013,949, forward strand.
GTCGTGCGCGACTTTTGCGCGTAGGTCGTCGGTGAGATCTTCACCCGGGTCACGTTGACGTAGTGAGGTGTGACCGGTTTAGCGTACTTGGACAGTGCAACCGGGGGAGACGGAGTTCGTGACCCAGCGCCGCCAGTGCCGGCGGTGGAGGCAACACCACTGTCGGGCAGTGGTGTTGTGTGACGTTCCATTCCACCGCGTACGCTGGTCAAACTGCTCAAGCTTACCACCGGTGGCAGCGGTGTCATCTTCGGTATCCGCACGGTGAATGGCTTTGACTCCTTGGAGATCTCTACCGGGCGGACCTTCTTCACCTTGGCCGGTTTGGGAGGCGTCTTTGTAGGGGCCTTCATGAACGGTTGTGTCGTTTCCTTCTGGAGAATCTCCTTCAGATGTGTGGTGGATTGGAAGTACTTGACCGAATCGTTCTCAATGAATCGGGTTTTGGGTTTCGTCGACTGCTGGATGGCGTTACCGGACGGTGGAGTTGGTCCAGAGTGTCCCGAATGCTTCGACGTTACGATACTCGACTCTTCCGGTGCGTTGTAGTCCAAGTCTTCCACGTTCTCCTGTGCGGGCAGTGGCCTAAACGGTTCAGGTTTCTTGTACGTGTTGTAGGGAATTATGATCTGAATTTGTTTGGGTTTCTTTGTGGACATCAAATTTTGATAACCGCCGAACGTTGCCGTCAGTGAGGATGGTAGTGGAGGAACCGTGGAAGTCGAAGTCTCTTCACTCGTCGACACTGTCTCCTCTGCCGTTTGGCTGGGAGGTTCCGATGTGGGTCGTTTCTGAAACTCCATCGGCAGACTGGATCCTATGTGGAATGGTTCCGAGTAAATGTCGGTCGGTGGAGTCGAGTCCGCCTCCAAAGTGGTAACGGTCGTTGGCGGACGGGCCGTAGTTTGAATGACGCGTTGAGCGGCCGCTTCGGTTGTTTCTTCCTCATCGCTCAACTGGTTGTTGTTCACCGTATCAACCGGAGGATTAGTTTGCAAATTGGCCGAGTAAATAATCTGCACACCGTTGCCAAGATCGGCCGGGGCCGGTGGTGGGAAGGTACTGTAGCGTTCCGGCCTTGGCGAAGGTGTAGGGGAAGTGGTAGTCGTTGAGCCGTAGTAACGCGTTTGGGGCACAACGCTCGATACTTCGATCGTAGTTCGGATGATCGGTGAACCGTGATCGTCTTCTTCGGAATCGTATTCGGCATCGTCGCCGTTACTGCCTTCCCTGTGTGGAACACTTGCTCCACTGTTTCCATTGCTGCTGGTGGCCACGTTGCGCTTTTCCGACGCCTCGGGCTTCGAGTCCTCCCCGTTCGAGTACGCCACGGTCGTGTAGATGGACGACGAGGCTGAAGATGCGAATTGTTCTACGTCGAAGATGGAATCATTCTTGCCGGCCGGTTCGTGCGGATAGCGGATGTAGCTGTTGGACATTGACTTTGAGGACGTTGGGTAACCGTGGCCAAGCTCTAGGATGGGCTCTACCGGTCGGTAGGGTCGATAGAACTTGTACGGATCGTTGTGGAAGGATCCGGCCGTGTAGAGCGGTGGTATCGGCGTCGCACTCAGGTTCGGCAGAGGAATCGGTGCCAGGGGCTTACCTTCGTTCTGAATCGGTAGCAGCTTGGCCGGTGGAGCGTACTCCTTGTTCGTAAAATAAGAGGCCGACACCTGGCGCAGTGTGATAGGTTGCGGTGTAGATGACGGCCCGGCCGTCACCAGTATGTCCGGTGTTTTCGTGATGAAATGAGCACCAACCGCTGCCGCTGGAACCGGTGGGCTGCTGGTGGTTGTTCTCAATTGTTGAAGTTGCTGCTGAAGTTGTTGCTGTTGCAGTTGCAACTGCTGCAGTTGAAGGGTTTGCAGTTGATTTTGTTGCTGCTGGAGCTGCAGTTGAATCAGCTGCTGCGAGTGAGGAGCCGCGGTGATAATGGCGGGTTCTGAACCGGACCCACCACCAGAATACGGGCTGACCGATTGGACTTGCCCTTTTTGAGCGACTTGTATCTTGATCGGTGGTGGTCGATTTGGTGGTGGTGATTTTGGTGGTCCACCAGCTACTCCCCCGGAGCCACCGACGGCGGTCGGGTATTCGGGTGGTGCTGCTATCGGTACCCAGGGCACATTGTTGCACGGATGGTAATTAACGTCTCCAATATTATTCGCCACAGGCGCCCTGCCAGTGGTTGGCTCTGGATCGCGGAATACGTTCACCTGCGGGACGATCTGTTGCTGCAGCGTGGAGGGTACAAACGGGTTTTGAGGCACTACTCCCGGTGCTACCGCCGCATGATAGCTGGAACCACTTTCCTGTATCGGAGCACTGGGCTGGAAGCCCACACCGGCGTCTTGCTGGTATGATGGATTGAGCTGTGTCGCTCTGCTTCCATTGCGAAATTGAAACGGATAGGGAAACTGTTGCTGTATCGGTTGTTGCAGCTGTGGTTGATACTGTTGTTGGAACTGCTGTTGCTGTTGTTGTTGTTGTTGAAATTGGAGCTGTTGCTGGGTCTGCACAGATGGAGTCGGCTGTGCGGTGTACTGCGGTGGAGGCAGCTTCCGTTGGGGTGGAAGTTGCGGAATTTGCGGCTGCTGCTGTTGCTGCAGTGCCGGCCGCCGTTCGTCACTATCATCGCCCAAGAAGGAAAACCAATTGGAGATGCGCTGGAAGAAGGTAGGGGCAGGCGTGGAGGCTGGAGCCGCCGCTGGTCGAAAGCGGGATGGTGCACCCGCGGGTGGATAAGGTCTCGGTTGTTGTTGCTGTTGGTTGGTTGCACCGTAGAGTGCATTTCCGGCGTTAACGCCTCCACCGGCACCGCTAAAATCGTTCCCACCGGGCTGCTGCTGAGGTTGATAGTTTGGCTCACAGACTGACAAACTGACTGCTGTTAGCGCTATAAAGCAAATTGTCGACATTTTCTGCAAGCAAAAATGAAGAAGTGATGTATCATTATTCACGCTGTGCGATCGCGATCTCGGATGTGTCTTTTTATGATTGCTAAACGCTCTCCGTAGCATAGAGACAGAGAGTATATTCGCACTGAAGCGATAAATTTCCGTAATAAAACGTGTATCAAGCGAAATCAATCAACTCACGTTTTATGCCGTGCCGTGTGGAGTTAGCGACGAAGAACAATAGCAACCATTCAGGCATGATAATCACGATGCCGCGGTGGTCACACCCTTAGGGTGTTTTATAAAGCTAATTACACACTCTAAGCGGACCCACGGGAAAGACTCACACTCAGCGGGATTGGCCGGTTCGTGCGGGAGATAGCCGATGGCAAAGGAAGAGAAGGTAGCACAAACAGAAAAATAACGCTCCATCTAATTGGCTCATCATCAACCCCTGCGGAGGTTAACTTCCGAAGACGCACGGGGGAATAGCAATACTTTCTATTTCAATTATCGAAATTATCCACACGGGCCAAAACCGCCGGGATGGGGATGAGGATCACCTTGGGTTTCGATTAAGGGCGTAAAGGAGAGACGATTCGCCAAGTCAACCCGTTTTTATGATGGAGCAAAAAAAAAAATTAAAAACAAATTAGTTTCGAATAAAAAACCCATCATCAACGTCACCATTTTTTTTCTTTAATCTCATTAAACGCAAACAAGCGACTTGTGATGGCATGAATTTTCCTATCAGTATTATTTCGAGTTGAGGAATGGAAAAAATGCTAAATCCTAAAAGTAACCCTCTTTGATAATGGAATGGCGTAGCGATTGTTGCTCACGGTAACTCATTTCGTCGGAAAATTTCAACCCACATCTGTCGCGAAGTGAAATTCCACTCCAAAACCCAACCTTCCCGCGCGACCGATCGCCATTACAAAAGCGATCTTCTTCGCCGCGGACCTTACGATGATGAAAGATGATGCATCCATTCCCAAATTACGCACTGTGCGAGTTTTACCCCGCGGATGAGGCAACTTCCGGTCGACGATCGCAATTGCTTCGGTAGCTCACACCTTTTTCACCCTCCCCCCCGCTCAGCGTTTGCTAACAAGGGACCGTGATCGCGGAACAAGTTGTTCGCTTTGGCGCACGGTAAGCAATGGAGAGAAAGAGCTATCGGCGCAAAATCTTCCCCTCCATCAGCGGAAAGGAGGAAAAACAAAGGCACAATAAGCCTCGCCATCAAATTACCAAAAGCAATAACCTCACGGGGAGGGAGAGAAAAAAAAATCACGCACAGCTGGAAAACAACCTCCAGGTTGCGTAAAGGTTGGTCGTATGATGCGCGCTTCCCCCAAAAGTTCCCGCGCGTAATAACTTTCGCTTACACTAAATCCCGCCGTGGGGTGGTCATTTTTCTCTTTAAATCCACCGGTTGACCATTGTTTTCCCGTTAAACAATCCCGCCACTACTCGCCGGGTTGCATTGTAAAAATCGAAAGGCACGCTTGTTTTTCGCGCACGCTGCCAGTGGGGAATGCGCGTTTCGGGAATTGTTGTTGTGAGTGATGTTTTTTTTTTATATTTTGTTGCTTCCCGGTTTGCTTTCTCCCTAAGCTCCGTGTGGATGAGCAGAAGATCACGACATTGACCACTAAAAACCCGGTACCGGAAAGGAAGCATTTGGAGTGGAAGGAAAATATTGCGCGATAGTACAGCATGCGCCGGCTGACTGTTCAACGCTTGCTGTACATCGTCATATCAGCGCCATTCATCGTTGATACCTCTCGAGGAGGGAAGTTAGGAGCTAGGGAAGAAAATTAAAGGGCAGAAGAAGGTGGCTGCGATTAAAAGTGACGGCGGATGGGAATGAAATTTTCGGCCCTGCTCGGACAGCACTCCAAAAGGTCGATGAATAGACTCGTCTGTTTTTTTTTCCTTTTTTGGTTGACAGCGCTTTCGGCATTATCTTGACGACATCAAAGATGCTTGAGTATGATGGTCTTAGGATATCGAGCTGAAGGGAATTTTCCTCATAAAATGCGTGGAATTGTTTGCCGGGGTGTTTTTACCTTCTTTTTGCTGTATCGAAACATCCAGTCCGCAAAACCAGTCCGAAATTGAGACGCGAGTGTTGTTAGAAACTTGCCAAGCGTAAGCATAATTTCAATTTTCAGCCTTTTTCAAATGATCAAAAAACATTCTTTTTTTTCAGCATCACACAATGCTGCTTTTAATTAGCGTAATGAAAATGGCACACTTTTGCACGAACAAACAGAAAAGTTAATTATGTTTGAACAGGTTTGCGAACACCACAAAACGAAAGGAACAAATAAAACACATTTCGCAGCTCGCACATCTTCAACTGTGTCCCAAAACAACACACGCGACAAAGCAAGAAAAAAAATTAATCAAAACAGAAATCAAGACACACGATCGCGGAGGCAAGAAAAAAAAAAGATAAATGCAGATAAACAAAATAAATTCCTTGCCAAAAGGCGACTCCATCGCCAGGTCGCGAAACGTTGGGCGAAAAGGCAAAGCTCGAAAAAGAATTACCCCTCGCGGATTCCCGTGCCACGACGCTCGGGCACACACGCACAGGACACTGGAGTGAAAGTGCCGGTTTATGAAAAATTATTTTCATTTCTCCATTTGCCGGTGGCTTTGTTGCTGGTTGGTATGTGTCCTCCTTTATGCCACTTTGGCTAAATTAATTCAAACTATGTGAAGTCCTTCGAGTTTTTGTGAGGGGAGCCACTGTCCGCACTGTCTCTCTTTCGCCCGGTCCTGGGCAGACTTTCCGGACAGCGGAAGGAATTTGGCCGTGTTGTGCTTCCTTATGGGCTTTTGTGTATTTTTGCTTTGTTTTGGAACAAATCCGGGAAACCGGAAAAGTTTATCATCGTACACTCCACTACCGCCGGGGTACTGTTCCAAATTCCGCAGATCTCGTATTCGGTTTCAGGCCAGTGCTTTACGGTAGTCAAGATCTCACCATGTAGAGTAACAACAACAGCGAAATAAAAGCATCAACATCCCGAAATGAGAACCATGCTTCCCCATGCACACGCCGCCGTCTTTTGCGGTTCGACAACACCCGATCCCGTCCCGTCCAGGAATCGATTGCAAATGAATAAAACATAAGTGACACACACAGGGAGCGATGACGACTGGCGGCCAACCGCCGCGCGTCTCTCTTGCACACGGTCGCCCACACCCGTCGCTGATTTCACTTTCTGCGGGGAAACCCTAGCAAAACCCGTGTGGCGGTGACCATTATCACGCATCACGGGTGTGGGGTCTCGGATGCTGGACTTTGATGGCAAAAATTGGAATTTCAAATCCTTCGTTCGTTTCCGGCAAACTTTGAATGCTTTTGAAAAGCGCAAGTTTTTTGCAATACCTCGTGCCCCGCCTCGGTTTTTTTTGTTTTGTTTTTGGCCTACCCGTGACCGTGAGGGGTCGATTTGTTGTTTTTATCTCCGGCTGTCGGTCGGTTGATGAGATTTTCGATCGCGATGCCATTTGTGTAACGGCGGGGTAGGATTATGGTATTTTCTGTCGTCTGAACCGTTCCCCGGGGTGTGATTGAAGGCTTTCGGGGATGGGCAATCATTGGGGTGGTGATAAAAGTAATGTTTTTTTATTGTAAAAGCTTCGTGTAAACAAACAGGGGTCGCTGTAGTAAATTGAAGATATTAATTGAAAGATCACTGCAGCTTTATGTATGCTTCACCGAATTTTCATGCGGCATCTCGGTTAGTTTCCTTCATAGCTTCAAAGAACCTCGATTTATCGTCTGTCTGGACTGTTATTGAGTATTATTTCCCTGTTTAGTATCCTTACTTTAATTATTTGAAAAATATACAGAGAGCAGCTTTGGAACGATGCTCAATATCGTAATTATAAGTAATATAATATTATATCGTAATATAATAATTATAATTAATTATTTTCATACTTTTTAACAAAATATTTTTGAGGTAAAATTACTGAAGGACATTATCAACTCCTCATAATTCTTTATCAAAATTAATATTTATTTCTCAACAAAAATAATTATATCACTATAAACCTTGAAGTCTTTTTAGAAGGCGACAAAGTAACTTTAATGGATTTGGCTCCATGTCTTCCAACCATGGTCCCTGTTGTCCATGTCTTCAACCTTCAAGTTTTCTAGTTTGACTGTAGAAACTTTGCCATCACACCCATTCTGTAGCTTCATATAACCGACTACAATAAATAAATCTGTCCATGTCGTTAATTTCGTACCTGTACCGACTGTATAATAACGAACAGTTGTTTGAAAGGTTGGCAATAATTCATATCCTTAGCATGACTTAAATAAATACTTATTAGGCATTTACCGAGTTTAAACCTCGAAACCTTTCAAATTTTTCTTCTAGATTTATGCGCACATCCTGATTATGTTTTATGAAATGTCTCACAATCAATCAATCACCTTGCACACGCCGTGAAAGCGCCAACAAGCATCGAGTAATGTCACCGCTCGTTGGCGCACATTTCGACCCAACATTGTTTCACATCATCAATGCTATCATTTTTGCATAAATCTTATGCTTTGACACGCAGAGCAGCACATTTACTGCGGGCCATTTGTCTTGAACTGTTCCTGCCTGTTCGGGAACACGGTGCCCCGAACGCGTCCCGTCTTTCTCCGGCCGGGTTTGCGCTAGTTAGTAATTGATTAACTGATTAGCGCAGACCCGCATTTATCACTCCATCAACACCTCGGCTACCCGGTTTGGAGGGCGAGGAGGTGGGATGGTGATAGAAGCATGGCAACCGGGTGGTGTGCATTAAAAATAAGAAACAGTCCAGTGTCCACGGCCCAGTGGACGGAACGGACTGCTACAGCTAGTCTCACAACGGCCAGCCGACTTTATGACGGACTCGAACGCATATAATCGTTTGACACCCAGCACCATTTATCATCGCGTGTTTGCACGCTCGTGATTGCAACGGCTTTCGTCCGTGAGGTTTGGTGGGTGGCTAACCCCCTTTCCTTTCCTGACCCTTTCCTGATCCTTCCACTTCTCTCTGTGAGCAAAAAAAAAAGGGGAACGGTATTCGCGACATCAACGATTCGCTCGACTTTTGGGTTGGGCTCTCGACTGTTTCTAACGATTTTCTCCTCATTTAATGTGCCGGACGATCTTGCAGCAAGGGTTGTTGTTTTACTTTTAGTAGTTTGTTGCTATTGCTATATCCCCGCAACAAGCTTCAACTTTCGCCCATTGCCGTTCGTTCGGGGTACCGTTTTGGGAAGCATTTTTCGCACGCTTGATGAGGGTGATCGAGCAAAATGGTTCCATTCTTGTGCTGCCGCTGTCGGAGAGCTCGTTTCCAAATGTCGCGACGCTATTTTATTGTAGCTTGATTAATGGAGGAAATTTTTGCACAAAGATTAGCTAATTTGCTCGCCGGAGGGTTGTGGGGGAGAAATCTATTTTTTTTGTTTTTATTTTGGGAACCGCGGGAAAAGCTTGGCGATTTTCCACTAATCATAACATTAAAACAATCGAATTGTAGTTAATTTTTCCCCGAGAGGAGTTTTATGGTTTTTATTCGTTAATTTATGTAATTAAATCGGTGGCATAAAAACGGACTGGAAGATAGTGGTTTGTATCGAAATGAAGCTTGGAGAAACGCATTCCATGCAATAAATTGTCCATTCAATAATGGTGCTTTTAGGTTAAATTAATTAGCAAAAATATTCTCTAACTTTGTGCTCCTTTAACAGTGCAAACTATTTCGTGGAAGCACTTTTTTGTTTGCCAACGTTTATGTACGTCGTCGCCGATCGTCAAAAAGTCAATTATCTCAACCTTTCGCCATAACGTCATAAGTCCACCCTCATCCGCATGAAGGTGTTCCCGAGCGTCACCTTCCTAGACCTGTTGGTTTTACCCTTCTCAGTTCGCCCTTTTCCACGATCCTTCCTTTCGCCAACCCAAGAAAAGCCATACACAGTTGTGTCATCGTCGATAACACCTTTCGACCCAAACGTTGGCGCGTCCCAGCCGTGGGCACTTGGGCCAATAAATGCAAATGATTTGTTTGCGTAATGAATGCAATCGTCGCCTTTCGTCGCGGAAGTACCGATTGGTGGAAGGAAAATTGTTTGTCCAAGCTAAACGCTTTGCACGACCCTGGTAACGGGGGAGAGGAGGCAAAAACTGGGCCAAAAGAAGAACTGCCTGCCTGGTGGGGTGTGTCGCCGGTCAGCGGGAAGACCCCGTAATGCAAGCGAAGAAACACAGGAAGAAACGATGACGCGCGCGCGCTCGCTTGGAGTCCACCCTCACGTTCTTCCCCGAGGGGGTGGTAAGCATCTTACCATCGGCGGGGACATAACCGTAGCGACAGCGAACCAGTAAGGGCACAATTTATGCAAAAACAGACCACCCTCTTGGTGAAATGTTGGGCGGGCGTGCGGGTTGCAATGCCAACGTGTTCCGTACGCTGTTGATTTATGCAATCGATCGATCGATCGTGATCGTGCATAAAGGGAAGGATGCGAATAATGACAAAAAGGCGGTTGTAAAAACGGAAAAGTGCACTGTATTAGTGTACAGTTCGGAGCGGGTGGACGGGGTACTGCGATGCTTTATGTACCTTTCAACAACTTCACCCCGTATATTAATGGCTGGTTGTCCGCGATAAAACCCATTTTCTTGGAATGAACCTTCGACCAGCGCAAAATAAAGGGAGCGGGCTAAATGAGTTGCAAACAACAAACTGTAACCTGCATTGCACTCTTTGGTTGGAAAATTGCACAACACAACAAAGCAAACCACCAGCGCTGCTGCGTGCCTTTTTCCCATCGACACACCACCCAGGAAGTAGTGCACACCCCAGTGATTGTGTGGCTTGTGGCTCTCGCGCATCTGGAAAATTCACCACCGGTGCCACCGAAATGCGCATGCAAAACCCGCGATGCGATAATACCATTAGCCCGAACCGAACCGTAAGCGATCGGATCATCACGCATCAGACCATCTTGGAATCACCGGGTCGCCGGGGGTATTTGATGAATGATTGGCCTCTCCCCTCTCCGCCGCACGCTCGCCAATTGCGTACGGATTGCGCGTGCCGTTGCACTTGCCCGGTCCGGGATCGGGGTCGTACCGATGTGTGTGAGAAATAATTGGCCCGAAATGGTGTGGTGTTGGACTGCGGTTTAATTGATTTCTCTTCGTTCGCCACTGAGCAAATCGGTACTGTTATTGTTTGCCCCGAGGGTAAGATTAGCGCAATGTGCAGCGCGTGCTCTCCGTCTGTGATGTAAGTTCTCACGTGCGTCTTTTCTTTGCCCCCCTTTTTGCCAGCCCGGGTCGCCCAGGTCTCGGTATTACGCGAGGTCGGGATTCCGTTTGTTTTGTACTTGGCAGGCGCAGAATGGGAGTCGCAGGCGGCAAAATATCAGCGTAAGGGATTACGTGAATGTGCACTCTGAATTCTGCACCACCACATTCGCCCAGTGGGTGGGCATCAATCAAATCTCCATCCTTTTTTTGTCTTTTGCTTTGCTTTTGCTTAAGTGGAATGTGATGTTTATGAATTTCATAATTCAACCCCAATACCCACATTTTTGGGGCCGCCAATTTTCGGGAGATGCGTAAAAGGTCACGCACAATTATCGATGGTGAAATTATGCACTCACGGTGCACACCGGCAATTGCCGGGGCCGAGATGTGCAAGCAAATTTTAGGGCACGCTGGGTGCAAGTTATATGTTTTGCGGCTTGCGAATATATGCAAACAATGTTTGTAACGATGATTTATTACAATTTGCATGCGGTAGTTGTTGCATAATAATTGGTACCGAGTGTTACCGAGCAATGTGGTAATGTGCAACAACAGGGAATGCAAAATTCATGTAGCTGATTCTCGGAATTTTCCAACAGCGCACACTCATTTTCCCATCGCATTTCGGTAATTTAATTTACCTTCACCCGTCTATCAATCAGTGTTACTAATTGTTGGTGTCGCGTTTAAATTATCGGGTTTGGTTTGGCCAAAAATCAAACATCCTGTTCGGCCCCGAAACGCCTTTGTGCTGCCGTTTCCGGAAAAGCGCGAGCAGTTAAGTGGGCTAGTAAAACTCAATCAACCCGCGATTTATTTTTTCAACACAGCATAGAGCGTAGACCGGAAACCGATATTTCATTATGTTTTTCCGCGAAACATAAAACCTCAACAAACAAATGCGGCTTAGAAACGGTTGCCCAAACAGGTGAGCCCGAAAGGGCGGGTGAAGAAATACCTAAAGGAAACTCGGCAACTCGGTCATTCTCAACCCCCACCCCCTCAGGGTGGTTGTAAATGGTCGAACCGATTTCCCGATAATAAACATGCACACACAGAGCCCCACAGCAAAGCTCAAGATTGTGTCCCTTTTTTGGGGTAGGAAAGTAGGGAAGGAAGTCCGGACTACGGTCGGAACAAGGTCTGGTACGTCAATACGCAAAAGGGCAAACATTTTAATTCCGAGCTACGAGTTGTCAAAGTTGACATTGGACCCTTTTGTTGAGTGAGTGTGTGAGAGTGTAGTTAGGCGATGTGGATTTGTTTGAACTGTTTTGAAATACCTTCTCTTATGCTCCCCCATTTGCTTTAACCCGCCCGTATCACGTTTTCCCTTCACGACCCTCTGCGTGTCTTGAGGACGCATGGTTTTGGGTGCTACCAAACCGGCTCCCTAGCATACGGTTGCATGCCGGTGTGCAAACCTGCAAAGGGAACGGAATTTCTCCGGTGCACTTCAGTTGCAGCCCGAGCATGGACACGTGTTTTATTTTGTGGTTCATTTTTCATCCCGAATGGTGTCTCTGTGTCTGTCTCTGTTTTTTTTTGGTGAGCGCTTTTGATAGCGGAGATGGATGAATGGAATTACTTCTTGAGCTTTTATGTTCGTCTGATCTGAACTCTTGAACGTCCGAGGGCTTGCAGTGTATATTTTAATGGAAGTGTTGTGAGAAAAGTACAATAAGTTATGTATCATTTATCTCCAACGGTAGAATTTGGTCTATAGAAGTGTCTTTCCATTTCTTATCACAAAATCCCAATTTCTGGAAAAGAATCTTCTCGAAATTTCCCATAACACAAAGCTTCAAAATTTGTCCCGAGCACACAAGACACCAGATTTAAAATCATCCTTACGCCGTATTCACTTACCATTGCCATGGTGCGGCAAGATCTGTATCCTGTTCAGCGTCACTTTAATCCAAGGATAATATCCTGCCGGGCAAAGCGGGCGGGTTTTTGCTCCGGTTCGTTTCCACCGATCCTCACTATCAAACAGCACATCAAAGCCACGGCCAGTTACATCGGGGTTACACAGGGCTTCCCACTGCAGGAACCACTGAGCTGATTACGACTTCAAGAACTGCTGCTGCTGTGTTTGCCTTTTCTTCCTTTTGACCTTTCCTTGCTGTTTCGCTCACTACAACACTTTTATAGTCGGCACTAGAGCTTAGCTTTCCACGCGAAGGAACACCTTACACCATTATCACTAACAACGGTGGATCGTGTCACGCCGTCGTTTAGTTTGCTTGAACGCGTATTAAAATTGCACTGCCCTTAAACCTCACCTTTTACAACAGGAGAAGGATTTACCAGTACAACTTGCATTTCAATAAAACCCGACATAATTAAAAACCTCCGAAATGAACACTTCGCACTTCTTGGTTTCACTCACTGTTTACACACAAAAAAAAACAAAAACAGCCACCTCGACTTTATTGCGATTCTGTTTGAGCATAAGCTTTCACTGTTTTGGTCACCGTTTTGTACAATCACCAAGCCATTGCCCATTACCAGCATCCGTCAGCATCCCTGTTTCTTGCCGTTTGGTTCGAGCGTTGTATATGTTTCTCTTTGTTTTGCTTTATTGTACAACGTTTTATTGGCGTTTCAAGGCTCTTAAAACGTCACGACACTCGCAGCGCCTTTCCAGCTACACGGTAAGGATGCTTTCTTTCTGCATTGCGCGCGGAATGAAACGAAAGTCTGCTGCAATAAAAAATTATTTTACATTTAGTGAAATTCAATCACATCATTTCTTTAAAGAAACATAACTTTGACACATTAATTTTTCAAATTTCCAAAATGCGAATTTTTATTTACTAAGTAAAATTAATTCACTGAACCGTTATGACAAATTCACTGAACGCACTTGTCAGCTTTCGACCGTTTACCAATTAAATGTACAAGCACTGTTGCAAATTAGCGGTAACAATTGACAAAACATCAATCAAAACCGTAACCACTAGCACAAGGCGTTCGTAAAACCAATATTAACTTCCTGCTAATGGAGATCAATTTTCCACCTGATCTACGTCCAACGAGCAGCGCGCGCAGCGAAGCGACAAATACCGATTATTGTATCGACCCCAAAACACAGCACCAGCGTCGGCTTTGCGCACCGTGTCTTTACCGTTCGGCACCTTCTAACGTATTAAACCGTCTGCAGACGGTGATCGCGCGGTACTGGAGAAGATCACAACCATCCACGGTGAGCGATGGTGGTGATGAGCCAAACGACAGCGCGATTCCACGCGCAGATGAGAAGGCTGAGCGAACGACGGATGAGGAGGGATGAGGAAGAAAGCATCGTGGAATGCTTAAGCGGACGCGCAATGATAAACAGAGCAGCCGCGGGTTCACCTTTTCGTTTCTTTTGTTCTGCATTTATGCGTGAGACCCCGTGAGCTCACGGTACGCCGCTTCTCACTCATCTCACGCGGATGCTGCCCTTTGCGTAACTCACGCAGCTCGCACATCTCACGGCACTATTGTGAGATGAATTTTCATCTCGTCCGTGTGATGAGTGGTTTGTTTTTTTTTTGTTTCTCTATTAATTATTCTCTTCTCTCGCTCAGTTTCATGCCGATCAACGCATTTTTTTTTTGTTTTATCACAAACACTTTTTCTTTCACCAAACATCACATGTCAACAAATGCGGCAAGAAAGCGTCCCAACGCGGTGCGTCGGAGCGGTGTTGCTGCTTTTCAAATTAAAAAAAGTTCTCACAACCTAAGCAGCCCGTAAGCCCTTTTCCCAGCGCATCGCACGAGTTAGCTAACGAACGCAACGAAATGCGGTGGAAACGCACCAACACTAACTACAGCCGGTAGTTCCCAGCGGCAACCCGCAGCTTTTCCTGCGGGCCGGGACCGAGCTTCAACGCGATCCCGGAGAAGGTGTACTGCTTATGTGTGTGGTTTTTGGTTTTGTGGTCTTGCTTTGTTTTACTGTTCGAACAGTTTTCTCCTCACCTTTGACATCGCGCCGAGGTGCATCGTCTTCGCTTGGGACGATCTTGACAGACGGTTGAATTACTGGCGTTCGTTTCTCGTCGCGCCAAGCGATCGTACAGCAGACGATAATGATGATCGTGATGGGTTTGTGATCGAGTTACACATCATCAGATCGTCTTACTAATTGCTCTTCTGTTTTTCTTTATTTTACCATCACACACACAGAAACACTCACTACAAAACACATCTACCAATGATTCTGACACCTTCGACCGTGGTTTCTTCGGTCAACACGGTAAACATAAAACCCGCCGCGTTCACTTTCGACCGTTCGCCAAATACTGAAGCAAATACCTTCGCCAACGCCACACACACGGCACGAATTCGCGCGATCGCGCGGCTGGATGCTGCGATCATACTCCGCTCTCCACAGCTTCAACGTGGTCAAAATAATGTTGCTCACGCTCCTTCGATCCCACCCTGCCCGCCGGGGTTGCTTTCTCTCCCGACCGCTGGCTGCGAATTTGTTCCTTTCTGTGGATATCTAAAGAAGCAGAAATAAAAACTTACCGAGCTACTCTTTCTCCCGTAGATTCGCGGTTTTTTAGCATCACGTTTAGCTCATGCGTTCTCTGCTGGAGCTCTCTGTCCTTTTCTCTTTGATGTTTCGTTTTTGTTTTTCCTTTCCACCCCAGCCGGCGATCGGCCTCGTTTGACCGCAAACGAAAACGAAAGCTCCCGGCACCATCAGCAGGGGGGCTTGATCGTGCAATTTCCCCTTCGAGGTGGAGCGTTTTTTAGGTTCGCATCTCACGCTTACCCCTTTTTTCGCCGAAGGGTTGCTCACAGTGAGAGGAGACTGTGTTTTTGTGTCTCTCGTAAAATGATCTGTCTGCGATCTAAAAGCACCCCCAATTTTCCTTCAAGAGGCGCATGCTATTGACGGGGCAGTGATCCGCAAATTTAACGACGGCGCATACAAAAAAGCTCCGGAATTTAGAGCGAATCAACTAATGGAGGGGTCCAGAAATAATAATCAACCGGTGGTAAAGCTTCTAGGAGTGTGCCCCGTTTTCCTGTAGAAGCGGTCATCACTTTCTTCTGCTGCCTTTTGTACAACAGGATTTATTCAACAGAGAGAGAGAAAAGGAGAGCAGAAAAACAAAAAGAAAGATGAAACAGTTGACATGGTCAGGGATTCAAAATGGAAGAGTTTTTTGATTGAGAAGTTATGTTGTCTGGCGGAAGAAACGAAGAGGAAAGGAAAAAGAGCAGAAACAGCTGATAGAATATAGAGACTATGACTAATATCTTTGATTTAAACGAATGTAGAGAATTCTCTTTGACAATTTCGTTATTTCATATCAATAAATTTTAGATACATATAAATTTGATCATATAAATTTCATAACTCGATACAAAGCGCATTAAGCTTGCGATTACCTGCTTTCTATTTCTTTTAATGCTTCGGTTTAAATGTGGGAATTGCGTCATGTTGGACAACAATTTTCCGAATTTTCAATAATTATTCCTCTCAAACCAACCCCAGGCCTGCCATGTCTCCACTCTTCCGTGGTAATTTCCCATCTCGTCTCGTCAAAAAAAAAAAACTGCGTTCGTTTGATTCATCGAGACTCAATCATTTGCTCACGTACACGCGATTCGCGCTCGTGAGAATGGTTTGCGTCCGGTTTACGTTGCAAAACTTTCCTCCACAGCTTCGCAGCAAAAGTGAAATGGAAAGAGACGAAACGAGCTTTGGTGCGTTTTTCGGCAATCACCATGTAGGTAAATAGCGTCTACAAGCAAGGGAAGCTGTTTACTTTCGTGTACACCGCTCGGAACCGGTCTCGTTCGCTGCTGTCACGCTGACCAAACGAACCGGCCCACCACCATGCGTGCGACTGCCATCGGCGCAAAGCTCTCCGGTGTGAAGATCGGTTACCGCGGGGTGGAAGGTTCGCCTCACCTGCAACGAGGGAACGCGATTATAAATTCGTACGCCAAATCATTGCCATTACGTTTGTAGGGCACGGTAAAGCTTTGGGATTTGTCAACGAAAACAAGAGTTTTGCGGTGCGAAGTTTGTGGCTTTCACGAATCTTGATCTTGCTTCTTATTTGCCCACACATCGCCATCCATCACCATTATCGTGGACAGGTTTTTGGTGAAGAGGAGGAGAATTTACATGCCGAATTGGATGCCGATTGGAACCGAGGTGTAGGAACCGAACGGTAAAGATCGCACATATGTTGTGCCGCCACGTACGGTACACCAGCTGACCGGATATATTAGCATAATCAAACAAGATTGTCCGGTGTGCTCGAATGTTAGCGACGGTATGTTATGAATATTGATCCCAAATTAGTTATCGCGCTTAATCGCTTTCTCATCGCACCTCGCCAACGGCTTCTCACCGGATGATCTCACTGGCTCGTAAGTCATCCGTCGGTTCACTTTCCACCTCGTCGGAATCTTTTCGAAGCTGCAGTCTATTTCGCTGGATTGCTAGACGAGATCTCGAAGTATTATTGAGTTGTCACTGACCTAAATTTAATTTTACCCAACTGGCCGGAAAGGAAATTAAACACTATCGGTGGCTATCATAATCCCCGGATGGAAGGGTATTTAGCTTCTAATGAAGTTTGCACGCAGTTTGTTTCCCAAAAGTTTCTTCAACACATTCGCTTGTCAAACAACTCGCGCATTACACAAGATGAAAGACTAACCGTGAACCGAAATAAAATAAAAAAACAGTAAACATCTCCAAAATCACCAATAATACCCAAAGGTTTCAGGTGTCCCTTGGTGGGGTTTATCAACCGAAGAAGTCGTAATTTAATTTCCATCCATTTGGAAAGTAAACGGTTCGCTTCGTCGGATGTAACCATCACCAAAACATATGTCTTATTGAATTCATCCCTTCCCTTTCAGCTATTTGAAGTGGAATAAAATAAGGCATTTTATGCTTCATAAGGGCTGATTGGATAGCAACAAAAAGGATGAGACTCCGTTCGCCATGTTTCAATCCCGGCAGAGACGAGCTTACGAATCGCTATCCTTCAATCTGAGCGAACTCTACCCCGGATACTTGGAGCCCATCGAAAAGGTTTCATTTAGCCTTGGGAAATTGGGGTCAGTTCACCTTCATCTGAGCTAGATGATGTTTAGAATCTTGTTTTATATAGAAGTACAAGTTCCTGAAGGATTTGTGACTTCTGAAGTGACTCCTGTATGCATTAATCTGATCCATTTGTAGAGTAATATGATCCTAAAAGTTACAATAATTGTTTTCCCAAGAATAAAGCTTTTGGTGAATAGACATTACTCTTGTGACCGAGTTCGAATGATTTTAACCTAAAAATGTTCTGTTTTTGGGTTTCGATTTCCGTTGTTCTACCGGAAATACGAAGGAAAACGATAAACACCCACTTTTACAATTATGAGGTAAAAGCTTCTGCGATCCGTTTAGACTTCCATGGAAAATAATTTGAATTTTAATTAGACAATGGTTGCTAAAAGCTATTTATTACGAATCAAATTAACCAGAACCTGATTACACAGCAAACCGTTACATGTAAAGCGAGTGAAATCAATTCTCGTTAAACCGTATGTTGTTCTTGTTTGGCAATTTCATGCAAATGGATTGTAGAGAGTTTTACATTATGATCGATTACATACGAACAACCAAGCGATGGTACTTGGCCTATGGGCAATGTAAAACAAACATGCAACCCAGGGTTCGGAAATAAACCTCTAATTAATGGATGGTTTTCGGCGTTTATTACAACCATCTCGGAATGCCGCATCCCACACGTCGTTCAAATCGAAAAATAATTATTCCTTGTGGTACCAAACGCTGGAAAAGATAATTACACATCCAACTCCAGATATCCCAGCATCCTTTTTCAATCAAGAAAGTTCTAGACGAGGTAAAAGCTATTCACTGGAACTCGAATTAAAAAAAAAGTATTTTAAATCAGGTGAGCCCTTGTCCATTTCTATATTCTTTATGATTTGATCCCACCGATTGCTTCACGCAATATCCTTTGTGCATTGTGCGGCCTTATTCACTCATACAATTTATGTTATTCTCGTGCTCAAATAATCGCTACGACAATTAAAATCCATCAACTTCAGGACGCTGTTTGTGTATATTCTGAGAGGTTCTAGCTATATTTAATATAATTTCTTGGAAATGGGATCTAATCGAAGAAGTGCAGGTGACTGATTTTGACCACGAACTGAATGCCGGTGCTCGACATACCCATATTCTCCTTGCCCCGTTCCCGTTCGGTCATATCGAATTCGTTAATTCGTTTCACATGTTTCCGAGTAATAATCATAACGATCAGTCGCCATCTCCACAGTCCGGCTTCGCACCCGGCTGTTCGAGTGTACTTGTGACTTTCCTCACCGGGTTCCGATATTTTCTCGGGCCCCACGATACACAAAAGCCTGCTCAATCCGCCGCCCGCTTCGGAGCCAGCAGTTCCATCAATCTTTCCACCGATCGCTATCCCCCCCCTCCCCCCTGGGCCCGTCCACGGCCACGTCCAAAAGTGGCGATTATTGCCGTCTGTAATGGAATTGAAGCGCTAGATTCGTTTGAAGAAGAAAAAAATAAAACAGATCGTCTGTGGGTGCGAGATACGTCGCATAGCAATGCCCAACGAGCGAGTGGCTTAGAAAAGTCATTAAGAAACCATTCTTGTTCACTACCGCTGGGACACAGGCCTTCAGGGTATGACTCCTGCACTGGCACTTCCTGGCGACTCGATTCGTTCTGATTTCGATTTGATTTATTCTTCACACGAACACACACGGACATATCTGGGAAGGGCAGGTAGAAGAACTAGGTCGAATATGGGTCTCTCAAGGGAGTCGACGTAGAGTCAAGGGCAGTTACTGGACAGCGACCGGTTGTCGATTCTCCTATTCTTGCGTCTCTCCAACCTTCGTAAAGCTTTTAAAGATCCCCGAAATGTACTCACTTGTCGGACTTCTTCGAGCATTACCCAAACAAAACAAAAATGGAACAAAATAGGAAGCACATTCCAGGTATGCCGACGGTATTACATTAGCGCAAGGATTTGACCTCATCATCGCATCGCAACAACCATACAAAATTTTGATTGATGCCAGCCGGCTACTCTCGACCATCCCGACGTTTGCCAGGCGCACCTCCGCACAAGGACGCAGGGACGAAAGAAAGAAGGAACGAACGATCGCATTATTATCGCGTTGTTCACATTTTAAAAGGCTGCGTCACGGTTGGAAAGGCTGACTTCAATTACGATGCTAACGTTGCTTTGTGTGTCCTAGAAGCGAACCAGCAATTTGATTCTTTTCGTTTAGAATTTTGGTAGAATTCCTGTGGTTTCCTTAATTTTCTTCAATTCACAATGAATCGTGTTGAAAAGAATCTCAAGTCTAAAGCGTTTTATCATTTCTCTTCACTTTGGTCACTAAAGGTGCACGGTGTGAGAGGTGTAAGATTACTGTTTCGCTATAATTCTGGAAATTTCGCTCTGGACCATTCGAAGCGTGAGCTCTATCCACGCTAATGGGCATCGGGAAATGAGCACGAAGGTTTAATTATAACTTTTAATAAGTTTATTATCCCTGTGAATTTTCGATTCATTTTCTGCCCATCTTTGCAACTCTGGGCCGCAGATTGAACTACGAATATCGATTTCTTTGATTACAGGGAAGTAATGGATACCATGGCGTGGAGTTGATACTTGTAGTTGATTCGTGGAATTAAGAAACTTCCTTCCGGTTTTGTCGACCGTAGTGAAGTTCTGAGTATTTAAAGCCAAGATATACCACAGTCCTATCGGCTGAAATAATACAATTACAGTTTTTTTTAATAGTCATCTCTTTATGTCTAACGATGCTGCGCTTATCTCGTGCCGTTGATTTCCATATCTTGACAGCATCGGTCACAACAGCAAAACTTTCAAACACGATACACGTACGTAGCGCTTTAATTTAAATGCGCTCGCCCTCTACGCATGCCGCTTCATTCCTTTGAGCCATTTAAACGAGATCACGATCGTTAGCAAATGTCACATGGAGCGAGACACGGCTAATGTTCGTGATATGCATCCATATCGGTTCGGTATTCGCTGCACTGTGGTGGAAGTAGCTTGAACTTAGCTTTAGTTTTTGCTCGCCAGCGCCACCATCGATCGATACACTAATGAAGCTGCTTAACCACCAGCACAGCGGGCAAATGATGCGAAAGCAAACGGGACACTGTAAAGCAGAGCTTGTTTATGGTGCTTAACCGAAGAAAAAAGCACCCTCCACACAACCATTCATTGGCTCATGTTACACTGCTTAACGGAAGTGGTTTTACAGCAAGCGAAGCTTGGCCTGATGCGAACCAGTTAAACACCCACCCAACACAGTTGCTCGATCGCAACGTATGAGCGGCTTCCGCTATCGATTAGTTTATGCCCGATATGACACCTTCAGTGCGCGTGTGGATAAAGCATTGCTTGCTTAGATGATGCTAATGTGGAGCTGATTTTCAAGTCCAAAATACACTAAAGTGGGCAACTGTGCGCTTAGTGTTGTTAAAGGATAAATATTCACTTTCATGCGTATCTGTATATTAAATCATGCGTATCTGTATATTAAAAGATTATTGCACGTATTATTGCGACATGCAACAAATCTTGAAATCGTATAAAATAAATTCATCTTTGCACCCTCTTGGCTGCATTTGAGTGTAAATCGCAACATCAGCCCGGATTTGCATCGGAATCGCTAATGAGCAAACGACGTACCGAAGATACCGGAATGGCACTGTCACATCCAACCAAACTGCCAGAAAGCAGAAATGAAAAATGAAATTTTCCTCAAGCAGCTCAACGAGATCAGATCACAGCAGCGAATGTGATTGCATTCCCGTTTCGTTTAGATCCGTTTTCCGCACTCAAAACATGAAACGAACGAACGAGTTTTGGCACACCTCGGCAGGAAAAAAGCAGGCAGCGGGTAGGACAGCTCCCGATGGAACCTGGTGGTGCTCGGAACTGGTGCGCCCGAATCCGTGACACTATACGAGCCAGTCTTCCAAAAGGGGCAACATTATCAGTGGAGCTGGCTGGTGCAGCGTACGTGAAGATCTCCCTTCCGAACGATGCAATGAGATGCTGTTGTGATGCAGTTCATTGACTGAGTAGAAGGACCAACCCAGCAGCTGAGATAAAAAAAAAATACACGGAGCAAGAAGCGAAAACATCATCACACCGCTCCTTCCCCAGCGCTGCGTGTGATCGCATTATCTCGTGTTATATGTGCGCTCGCTTTGATAATATTTGCCCTTTTCGCCCACTTTGGGCGTGTTGTTGTATGATGCTTGGCTGTTTGCTTTCATTTTCAACCCGGTGACGCCCGGGTTGCATTCTTCGACGGTTCGCTTCCCGCGCCCTTTCACCGAACCGCGCGAACGTGCTGAAAATGATGAGATCCGTCCGTTGACGCTGAGTTATGCTGCCCATGGCCTCGCACCGCACCCCATCCCACGACCACGTGTCAAAGCTTTCCCGGGGCCCGGGAAAGCGCTTCACGCGCGCGGCAATGTGATTTAGATGTGAGAATTTTCTAACGATCCGTACAATTTTTCACCCACAATGCCGGTGCCGGTGACTGCTCGCCTTTCAAACCTAACCTCTGGCACCTACCGGTACGAGCTGGGGACAGTTTTCCTTTGGATGATGGGCTCGTTTTTGCCTTCCCCCCACTCTCCATCGGCGTTATGTGAGACTTACGCGTACGCGCTACCGAGCGCTAAAGATGGTTTCTCTAGGTGGAAGGTTTATACTTACCAGACATTTTTCATCATTATTTTAACGATATTGTTGCATTTGTCGGTTGGCGTTGGTTTCACACCGGCGCGCCAACCCGTTGCCGATCATACACCGTGCAAGGGCTTTAATTTGCGATGATCGTCGAGTTTCACTTAGCCTAATTGTCATGTTCATTATTTACTTTGGTAGTTAATTTTTTCCCCTCTCTATTTGGCGGGTATTCAGCGGCCTATGCATATGGCCGCTTTTTATTCATTCGATTTAATTTGCATACTTTCTACCTTTTGGTTTGGTCCTTTTTCGCTAACTTTTACGAAACGAAACCTTACTTACCAGTGGGAGTAAGTAAAAACTAGATCCTTATACTTCGCTCCACGAAAATCCCGCAAGTTATTATGCAATTAAAAATACAAACTCCAATTAGGAGTGTCGAATAAAATTGAACGATCTTCTTGTGACCCGCGATGACCCCGAAGGGGCACACCCTACGCTTCCCATTTTAATTCTTCGCACAACCCGGGTCCCGGGTGGAATTTACGAGCAAAAATAAGCTCCACTCCCAAACGACCCTGGCCGTGCTGCTCGTTTGGGATAAATCAAACAATCCTTCGTTCGCCTACAATCACCCGATTGCCCCGATGTCACATTTGAGATAACGCGAATGCGGGAATAAAAAAAGCGTACGAAGCAGAACATTCCAATTTCCAATCGTCGAAGAAGCATGAAACAGGGCTTTATTGGAGTGCGCGCGTTGAATTGGTTCCAACGGTTCATTCCGATGCCATCGAATTTCGATCCGGTGGACCTTTGGTGGGGAGGGACAGCTGCATTCGGGCAGCTTAGTTCACCGATAAGTCATAAAAATGTGGGGGCAGCTTCATTCAGGGCCAGTGCATCGCATCTCTCTCGTCTGCCAGAATTAAGATAGCGAGAACGTATTTTACGGTTTTTTTTTTCGAGCACCGTCACTGGGTGCACTGCGGCAATGGGAAAGGAACAGAAGCATGCGATGCGATTAAATGTGAGCCCGTTGTCCGTTTAGCGCTCGGGAGTGCAACGTACGGCGTCCAATAAAATCGATCCCGCTGTGTGGAATGTTTCTCTGTTCGTTCAATTCCGGATTCTTGTAAGTAGTCGGCTCGGACACCGTTTGGAAGATGTTCGATCACGGGTTTTAGCGGAATCTTCCCGCAGAACAGGTTCACGGGGCACGGGCACTTTTCCTTTTTATTGTGTGATGGTAGCGAAAGTGGTTGACTGGTCGAAAATTAATGGCGAGAAATTAGGGAACATGCTCCGCGGTGCTTAATTGCTTGCTTTAGTGGGCCATGTTATCTGGTTTAGTTTGTATTAAAATAATCGAAGATCATTTTTTTCCCTCCATCGTCATGGTAATTAAATTGTTGTTTTATCTATCGCAGCTAGTTTGTTCATTAAAGCACAATATATCATGTTTATCAAAACCTTTGCTTTAATTCCTAATAAATAACAAAAAATAAATAAATACCACATGTGATTTAAAAATATAAATCATGCGCTATAATGAGATCCATTTTAGTATAGATAGTTTGAGTAATATTTAAAAAAAGGGCAATTGACTTTACCGCAAACAAAACTTTCGTTTTCATTGCTCAAATTTACCTTCTTTTCTTGAAATAGACGAGGAATTCCCAATCCCAATTTACACCATTGTGAGGCGAAATGGACACATTGCTACCACGCATACTCCAACGGCCAATGCCACCCTAACTTAACGTGGAATCGTTTATGACTTATGACTTATTACTTTACCCTCCTCCCGGCTCCATTTTTCCCTTGCATGTGCCACCACAAGACCTGGCAAATACTTTCGCTCACATCCGATTCGTACCATTCGGGAAATACTGGAGAATGGTACTGGGGTGTCTCCTAAAACCTTCTCGATTGCAGCCGGACGTACACAGTTTAAGCTGAGTTTAAGCTCAAAGCAAATATAACCTCAAACCTCAACCTCAGGCCAACCCGTCAGTGTCGTACGGGAGCGTGCATAAATTCATTTGCCACATGCAATAACTCTATTACTCAACGGGAAAGTGCTGCTCACGAATTCCGCACTACGATCACACAAATTATGCTTCGTTGTTGTTAGGGAGGTATCTTTCTCCCGAAATTCTCCCGCAGCAACAGTTCATTGCCTTTAACCCCTCGGCCGGCGGCGTACGCGCTTGCATGTGGCATCTGAAGAATGAAACACTCTGTGGCTGGCATAAATCGAGCCTCTTATTGTGCGATTATGCTCGAAAGCACGCAACATTTCCAACGCAAGGCGACGGCTTCATGTTGGGCACGAATTCCACCCCCCCTGCCCGCATTGTGCCATCATAATTGCATGCGTACGTGTGAGGTCTTCTTGTCCTAACGGCAAGCATTTCACTGCGCCGACGACACCAAACACAGGCAAACAATATGTGCGTCATCGCGAGAAAGAAAGTGCCCCTCCGACGACACGTCTCGGGTGGCTTCCCTATCGTTCCTGGGGAATCTTTTGACCTCACGAAATCTCACACATTTCGCCGCCACTTGTTGGGCAATGCTCAAACCCCGGGCCGGCCAGCAGGTGCCAAAACAGGTTGAATAAATGCCCCGCAAAGGCTTCAACCTTGCGCCTGCCAGTTTTGGGACTAAAACAAGACAAATATCAAACACATGGTTCGTTCCCGGGGTGGAGTTATTTTTTTTTTTTTGAGTTTCAGTTTGTTTGCTGCTTTTTGTATCGGACGCTACCCGTTCCGCCGGGAAGATGTTCACAAGATTGTCACAAATTTTGTACAAAATATGCAAACTTTCTCCGCGTTTGCGGATTTAGGTGGCATTGGTGGCATTTTTGCAGATTGACGACATTTTGTGATGTGATTTCTCCTCGCGCTACGGGAGTGGTCCAGTTCAAGGATTCACGGAGGAATGTCTGCAGTCTCGTTTTATGGGCGGGAATTTTAGCATACGCTTATCGGTTAGATTTTCAAATTAATTCTAAAATTATCGATTTTAATTTATCACAAAAAGGGGATATTAATATTCATCGTGTGCTACTATTGTCTGTTGTTGCTGAAGGAAAGCATTGTTTAACAATATTACTCATATAATAGCGTCTCGATGTTCATACAACAAGCTTTGTTGGGCGTTACTGAATCAAGAAAATTTCCAACCACCTGCATATTATCAAGAAGTTAAAAGACTAAAAGTTTATAATCCCCTGAAGCTTTTAAGCGACGGCAGAAAGGGTATGAGGATCATTTTGTACATTCGTCAGTAAACCCTCTTTGATGTTCCATGGGATTGACTTCTCAAAGAGCCACCCACACTGAACTGATGGCAATATTTATCTTCACCATTTTGTTCGAGATGTCTTTGATGTTCGCTAACAATCAGGACTAACATAATAAAAGCTAATGAAATCTTCAAAATGTCAACGCTCGCACGAAGTAACGAACAATTATGAAGCTTAAAAGAAGCTTTTATCGCAGAGCCTACTTCCGTTGCACTGAATGTCTGAGTGAAGCGGTATTCTCCGTTTAATCTCTTCAAGATATAAATACTTTTTTGAAGATTGCCACACAGTCGATAGAGTTGTAATAACTCTCTCAAACCTTTTTCCACGTACAAATAGCACCTACACCGAACATTCACAACATTTTTCCTCAATGGTACTGTACGTGCACCAATGTATCACCGTCGCCAATTCGCCTGGAACAGAAAGCTCGTATGGAAGGATCTGCCCTGGGACCACAAACTCCGAACTCTTGTGATTTATCTTTAATGATAAATGATTGATTTTGGCTCCACCGGCCAAGCACGTTCCACGTTCCTGCACGTGTGTGGGTGTGTGTGTGTGTGTGTGTGTGTGTGTGGGTGCATCGTACGTGCACCGGCAAGGACACCCCATGCTGGGAAAAAATAATTTACTACCGAGCGAGAAAAATGGAACCGTACCGAATGTACCGAACCACCACCGCCGTTGCTTCAATTAAAGGTTGCCACCGTGCGAAACCAGTTTGAAGGAAAATTGTGTTTGTGCAATGCTTGCCATTTTCCAGCCTCCCACCCCCACCCCCCCCCCCCACCCAATCCACCCACTGCCCATCAAAAGAACAACGCACAGGGTGGCGAATGTCGAATGTCGGTGGCAAACGGTTGCGGCACTTTTATTTTCATTTCGATTTCGTCCCGTGCTTTGAACCGTTCATCAGGACACTAATGGGGTTTTCTTTTTCCATCGTGTCCGAACCCAACCAGAAGGAAAGTTTCATTACCAGGGTCATCGGTGAATCGAGAGAGAGAGAGAGAGAGAGAGAGAGAGAAAGAGAGAGAGAGAGAGCGAGAGAGAACGAAATTCATTTTCCTTCCACCGATCGGTGGCAACAAGAAATAATTGCAATTTGGAAATGGTGCTCGGAGTTTGACGTGCAGCAAACGAGGATTATTCGTTTAATGAATTGTTTTAGTACAACAGAAACAGTTATCAACTCAAGTGATATAAATGTGCAAAGATAGTAGAACAATTTACTTTTAATTAACTCTTCCAATCTTTCACAATCAATACGGATAACATGCTGGAACGTACTTCAAACATTAATTAAATGTTTTGATAACTCGCGATCTAACTGCTTCCTACATACCATCGAAATGCCACACTTCAAAAACGGCACTGGTAGAAATTCAGTAGCGAAAAAAGGCTCCACGCACACACTTCGCACTCGAAAAGCGCACACCTCTGATCGATTTTGCATTTCGCGATGATGGGTCATTTCCTGCCCCTCGCTGGATCTTCGTGAAGTGCTGACCAAGAGAGTGATTTGATAATCTCTTCCTCTTTCATCACCTTGCCTCATCGATCACCCACCCAGCCCAGTCCAGCCCAGCTGCCCATCATCGATCAATCTCCATCAGCTTCACTCGCATGCCGGACCCCCAACGGAAGGTTTTGTTTGCCGGCCCCGTCAGCAGCAGTGATTGGAAGCGGTTCTCATCCGGCTCATTAATTGAGCCTATCGAAAGCGAAAGTACGGTACAAGCGCAAAAAAACCGGGGGTGGGTGGTGGGAGGTGGGAAAACTCGACAGTATCAAGCCATCGAAATTAAGCAACGGGGGAAAAAAAGCTCTTTACCATTTTTGTTTCTTCGCGTTGTACGGTGTTTTTGGAAGTGGTTTGGGGATGCACGTCGCACGCAGCAAACGGACCAATTATCGGCGAATCTTCTCTACGCTCTCGGTGTTCGGTGTGCTGCCAGCACGGCCAAGAGCTCTGACCGCGGAACAACCCGTTTGCATCACCCGCGGACGGGGATGATGGATCCGATTTGATCTCAAAGCGGATTGCGTGATGAGATTGCGAGCCCGGTTGACGGATCTTCCAAGCGCCGGTGCTTGAACTTGACGAACTTTGTGGCTTTATTTGTTGCATTACACACCCGGGCCCAGCGCTGCTGAAAGTGCTGAAAGCAATAGAGCAACAATAGACACCACAAAATAGAAAGAAAGCAAAAGAGAAGGTAAATAAAAAAAATGGATTCCGCACTTCCGTTATGACATTGGGATCGTTCGGTGCTGGGAATCGACCTCCCAGATTATAAACGGCCATGAATCTTTCACTCATTAGCGCAGGCGCAAGCAAACTTGCTTTTTTTTTTCGTCGGTGAGGGAACTGTAGAAAATTATCTTCTTTCGTGTTTTTTCGTTTTTTTTAAATGTTTTTCCTCTTCTTTCTGTTGCATATAACAAACTGTTTATAGCAAACATTATTGCCATTTTCTCTCTAATCGCGTACGTTTTGTTTTGGTTGTTTCGTTTGGCTGTTGCCCTCCAGGTGGTACCTCCAGCAGCTCGGGACGGTACGGTCATCGGAAGTCGTCGCTGGCATTAACACCGGAGGAGGAACCGCTCGACTCGTGCCCGGTAAGTAAAATTGTGTATTCTAATTGAAGAAAAAAGCTAGTAATGTGGATATGACCTATCCCCCCTACGGGGAATGTAATCACGATACTGTTGTTAAGCAATCTCTTTGATTCGATTTACGCACGGGAAGCCAGCTCAAATCCCATAATTAGCACATACCAAACAAAACGTCATGGTTTGTTCGTTCTAAACCATCCTATCGACGTCCAATCAGGCGATTGTTCACGTTTTGCGTACGTTTTGTTTTCACATCCCCCTTTGCTCAAGGTGATTCCAGCGTCCATTTATTTCGATAATGATCAAACTGCCTCATCGAACGTGCGTTTAGAAATTGCAGCTTTCGCTAATGAAGTACCCCAGCGAGCGAGTACCCACCCCTCTCTATCACACCTGCGCCACTATAATACATATCTTTAATGAATTGCCCTTGGAAAATATAATACCCTTCGGTTTAATATTACGAACCAAAACCCCAACCGACCATAAATTACTGTCGGCCACATATTGCCTTCAAGCATTGCGATGCGATACTGTACTACGAACGATTACTGGCATCCTCTTTTTTCCCCGGGCTGCTATGATTGTTTTTCTTTCTGGAATACCTTCCCAATAGACGCCAAAATCGATACGCCACTCCGCCCCGGCTTGATTAGGGGTAGTAGCTGCTCTTATCGCCTGTGTTATCTGATAATGTGTGTCTACTTCACACACGCACCGGGCACGTCCGGCTGTACGCATCGCCCCGATGCATATTCTCCGGTTTTTAATAAGTGTCAAGTGATCTCATGAACGATGTTATATGAGTCAGTGCGGCCCTGCTGGGCGAAGACGAGCAGGTTGTGATGGCGTGCGATAAATAAAGCCCCGATGATGTAAACAGTGTGGTGAGGTTGAATTTTTGCGTTGAGAATTGAGCAGCTACTTGGACCACTGAGAGATACTTCAACCTCTCTTGGCGAATGTGTTCTTGCTACACATTGACCTCTTGCTTGGGCTCGCGTCACCCAAAAGCTTTTGTGTTTGCCAAAACGTCATCAATTTTATGACTTTGAGCTACATTCAACCACCAGCCCTTAAGTTTCTTTCGCTTCCTGAACTGTGCGCAGCGTGACCATGGCCAAATCAGCACACACACACCTCACACCTTATCTTATCGCCAAAGCAATCGAGTTCCTTTCGCCCAACAATCGTCTTCTGTTTTGACAATCCAAAGCCCACCCAACTGTCCCGATAACGGTCAACGCCGATCGCCATGAAAGGGGTTGTCTTCCTCGTCATCTGACCGTGAATGAAGACCGTCTGGTCGGGTCGGGTCTGTCGTGAATGACACGTCTAACAGGCCCGGTTTCCATGTCGCTATCCCAAGCCATCCCCGGAAAGCTCGCCAGAGTCTGACGTCTTTTGTAGACAAGTCGATGAAAATTGGCCACCTGATAATGCGCGGTTTACAATCGAACCGGTGCTTGAGGAGGACCAATTAAAGATGTTTGGCGGTACTACTACAGGCTACGGTCAGCCACGGTATTACCCGCACCGGCCACAATCAGTCGTTAAGTGGAGCTGGTTAAAGAGACTGCTCGTGGAAGTGACGATCCAACAATATATCCGGTGTGTGTTACAATCCATCGCCTTCGTCTCACAAATTGTCCTTTCGCTGTGTCCTGATGTGCTTGCGATACCTCCCGCTTGTGATGGAAAATGTGTAAAATTCTTCCTGAAATAGTGACGCCCTTCGCCAGCGTACAGTGCGGATGTGACAGTTAATATGGGAAAGACCTGTTGCAGAGTGTTAGCAAACCGACACCAGCACACAATAAACTGTCCGTCATGTCATGCTGGCTAGTACCCGCACCAAAAACTAGATTCCCGTCCAGCGCACTGGCATTCGCTTCAATTTCAACGTCAAGGAGCGTGTAATTTACTATCGTCCTTTTGGTTTGCTGTTGCAAAAACCGCCTTTGCCGGATGCCGGAGGATTTGCTTGCGAATGCTCATAAATCAATCTACGTTAGTGCTCTGGCACCACCAACTGGTGGGACTTGCATTAGAGGACCGGCGAGGTGTAATTAAATCTATCGCTGTCCAGTTATTTCACCTGCGGGTTAAGAAAACCGGGGGTGGAAATTTCTATCCCCACCAACAGAAATGTGACGAACAGAAATACGACGAAATACCTGCTGTTACGGTGTAACGAGACGGATAAGGAACAGTGATTGGCCAGCACCAGCAGGCCCTTTTTATCGTACATTTATCCACCTTCTTTTGCAGCACCTTGGTTGGAGCAGCAAACCAGCGCCAGCAGGAATGTGTAAATGAAATTTAAATTAAAAATGTTCTTATACGCAGTGGTTGCTAGACCGACCACCATCTACCAGTTTGCTCGTAGTTGCCACGTAGCCACTCTTCATCTTTCACCAGAACTATGGCGTGCATTTATTCAATTAATCTTACCTTAACGTAAAAACAGCACTCATTTAAACCCGTACAACTGCACCCCACCCACGGGGAAATAAATGAAAGTGAAGCAACTGCAGCGATGCAATTGCGGCGAGCTTTGCATTTCATGATTTGCCGACATTACGGCCTCCACTTGAGGGTGGTCGGCAAATGGGTAGTAATTTCTTTCTGAGCAATGTAGTAAGCAGTGCCATAAAAAAAAGCTTTAATCTTTTCCTGTATTATACACTTTAAACACACAATGTTATGCTCTTTTCGCCGCGAAAAGACATCCCATTGATGATTTTCCCCGATGTTGACAGTTGTAATGGATGCAATAGTAAAATTGAGCGATTTATTAGAGGAAGATGCCTCGAAATGTAAGCCCTTCTATTCGAGAATTCGTCCAATGAAACAAGAAAACAGTCGAGAAACGTTGCTCCATTTCTTACAAATAAGATAATCATTATCTTCAAGTGGTTGGAATCTGAGTTCGCCACATTGCACCAGTGAACGAGTTCGTTACTCGTGCGTAAGCTCCGAGTCTTTTCCTCGTGTAGGACGGGATCTACACGAGGGCCACCTGTTTTTTTTTTCAATATTCCACCGGTGGAACTAATCCGCTACAAGTGGCATGTACCCGCCACTTCCCACAGTCATACCGACCGGTCTGCATCCATTAGCTTCTGAAGTGGGATTGTGATCGGAAATCTAAAAATACTCCAATATAAATTGCCAACAGTGGAAACGTTGCGGACAATTGTGCATCTCACTGGCGAGCGAAAATCGTCTTGCATAAACATAAACGACACCCGAATGCCGTCGTATTAAACGTTGATTCACCTACGCGACGCAACAGCACAGACATAGGCACTGCAAAAGAGTGCAAATTCGACCAATTACAACCACTGATTAGGTGGCAATCCATCAACCTCGAACATCTCGTTGGGATTCTGTGCAAAAAGGGGGGCTTGCGACTTCATTGTTCCCGAATGAATTTGCATTCTAGCGGTTCGATGATAACGGCACACGGGTGGCGCCCGCGAACGAACGCCACTGGACGCGCGGGAGTCGATGCAACGAAAACCCCTGATGAATACCGCCGCCGTATACCACCTGGGGGAAATATAGCAAAACATGCTCCACTTTGTTGCTTTTGCGCGAGGGTGTTCCTACCGACCGTGGAATACTTGCGCAATTGGCCAAGGCGTCTCACTGCGAAGCGGCACCCGAAAGATTCGAACGGTGAGATACTGCCTACATAAATCAAAGCGCCTTGTATGTTGGATGGAATGCTTCAATTTGCAACCGTTTCCCATTGATCGCAATGCAGTGATAACATGAACAGATACGGGGCGTTACGAGGAGATTGGTTTTGCTGCTGCAAACAAACAATCAAAGGGGTGACTATTTGTATGCCCTTTTTCCCTCCTAAGCATCGGAAAGCCAGTGACGCTGGTGTGGATTTTCCAATGGAGTTTAGTGTGTTGGTTTTTCTTAATGGTTTGAAGATTTCGAATTTTATCTCTACTACTTTTTTAGAGAAAAGTGCATCTCAAATGTTCAAGATTGTTAATCGATTTCCGGCCATTGCGTGAAAGCTTCCGCTCCGAGTGATATTTTATTTAACAGTGAACATTGGATAAAATAACACGAATCCCCTTACAAGAACTTTTCCTTCCGAACGTACAATCAATCTGCTCGAGTGTTGGCAAACATGGACGTTACAAAATAATTGGAAATGCCAACAGTGCTTCCGCCCGTACTGTGCCCGTCCCGACCCGGTTGAAGCCACCAAATACCAAGTCGACCGAGTTAGTGAAGGGTTATGATAGACGACTACGAAGCCGTCAGCGGATGCTTCAAGATGAAATCCTTTTTCCGCAAGTACCAGAGCAAAAGCATGGAGTCGCTGTATAAGCCGACGCCGGCCGTGCTAACGGTGAAGCAGCTAGAATCGATGCCCCAAGCCGAACGTACCCGGCCAGCACGACGGTACAGCCTGATCGGGACACCGTCCTCGAACGACGTCGCCGAGGAGTGCAAAGGGACGAAAAAAGTGTCCTCCACTGCTGTCGCACAGTACAGCATCATCCCGGAGGAGAAGAAAACCCCATTGGCGGACGTTCCGCTGACGGAACGGGTGAAGCAGCTGGACAATGGAGATTCGCTTATTACCGGTCCGAAGCTAACGACGGAGCTTATCAATTCACCTGAGCTACGGCGGTCGCTTCCGTTGGTGCGCAACCAGCGCACACCGGGCAGTGGTACGGTCGCTTCCAAATCATTCTACGGTTCCAATTTACGTTCGTTTCACTTGATTCTACACCCTTTTTTTATTCCCGTCCATCCAACTCGCTCCAACGGCGTCACTGCCACTGCACGCTGATGATGTATTCACGGAACTGTGTCACCAGATAACGAAAGTGAGCAGAAGGTATACTATAGGACGTACTCGGCCCCCATTTTTCGGCCCAGATCGTACGGACGCCGGTCGAACGGTTTGAAGGTGTTCCGGTTTCCTGACATTATGGAAGAATCGCCATTCCTGGAGCCAATGCCAGTAAGTACGGTGCGGTAGAACATCCGCGGGTCAACTGTGACACACCGAGGAAGACAAAAAAACAACTTGGCCATATCACACTAATCTTAAGAACAATAGAAACCAATCGCAGTAGTCGCAGCCATATTCACGAGGAAAACAGCAAAAGCTTCAATTCAGTCACAGTAGCCCGTCAAAATTCAGTCATTTACATTTAACGTCACATTGAGCTGTACAGAGTGGACCGGTGTGCTTTAAGAATTTAGTGCATATCTTGAAACTCTTCAGTCCATTTTTTTTCTGTTTTACCACACGAACCCCGTGACCTTCCGAAAAACCCCTTCCAACCGGATGGATATCTCAAAGGTTTTAATGCGCCAGTTGAGTGCCCGCGAATGGCGTCGGTTTGCTGCATTTCGTAGCCTGCCGGCCGATTCCATTGACCCGGCGTTCCGCCAGCATATACTCGCCAACTACGATGTACACTTTTACGAGTACGGTAAGCTGGACCAGCGTGCTGGCTCCCCGCGCGATACGGTACTGTTCTCCGTGGACGAACCCACGCCGGGTCCGAGCCGGCAGCAACAGCAGCGTCGGCGACCGGAACAGTCCGACGGGAAGCAGCACCAATTAGCCGACGAAGTTATCGTGCACGGCTCAGGGGAAGGTGGTTATTTGTGCCGCGCTGCGGATTGTACCGCCGGTTTTTGTTTATTTCACCGGATTTCACAAAAGCGATTCCTCCCCTATCCGTTTGTTTTATCTTCTCTTTTAGACGTGGAAGATGAAATGCTACCAAGTCTCTCGGAAGAGGAGGTTCAATTTATAGAGGTATATTTTCTGCCGACTTTGCCAGCAATTGGGAAAGAGATGTGGTTGGGGTTTTGTTATATTCTGGCCGTATTGCCTAGGTCATATCCGTATTACTAGCAAGAATATTTATCACACAGTTTACTTTGCAGCTCAACAAGTGTGTGCGGGAGATAATACCGATGAAGCTCTAATTGTACTTCCCTTTCTTTGTTACACCATTTTCAGAGATTAGTATCGGATCTGAAGTTTCCCAACCTGTTACCACCGAATCCTGTGATTAAGGTAATGCACACCGGAGAGCACTCGATGTATAATGCACGGTGCCTCCCGATAGCTGCGCAAACAATGCGCTTAATTTTGCCGCTCCACTCGGTCTATTTCCAGATTTTGATTGCCTTCTGCAAGAATGATCCCGTGTTCGATGCGCTGGTTAATGCCAGCCACCGTCTCAGCCTGGAGCCAACGTTCGTCAAGTCGGCCGAAAGTGCGATTGAAGCGTTCCAAAATCCGAGCTCGGGCGGGCACCACATCATCATCGTGGACGCGCGATACCCGCGCACGATGGAGGCGGAAGCGCTCGGCAGGTAAGAGCCTAAATGTAGATTATTCGCATTACACCGCGACCACCGGTACCGGTACGGCAGTGGTGTCAAACGCGCGCTCGTGCAATGCTACAGGACCGATGTAAAACTGATTGGACCGTGTACGGACCATAATGTTTCATTCTGCGATGGGAAAATCTCATCAACTCGGCTATTATGACACAACCGGCTTATAGTTCATTTTCCACATTGTTCACAGGTCAATTCGCAATTCGAAGGGTAGCCAACATACGACAATGGTTGCGGTAGTGAAAAAGAGGTAAGCGCTCACATCACGGTGGCCCGTGATTTTGCTATCACAGTTCATGCCAACGGCAGATGATGTCCTTTATTGTGCGTGGACCATTAGTAAGCTGCCGCTAAAAATAGCATATCTCCATTATACCCATTTTCAAAGCTGGTCGAACTCTTGCCAAAATCTCCCAACCCGTCGATCGGAGATTTTGAAAACTGATGGAAATTGCCAACTGTGACACTGTGAATCTTTCCATTGAAAGCATCAGATTTCGAGGGAGAGAGAAGAAAAAATCAGTTATCACAATTTAAAGCAGCATCTATAGGCTCTTGTTGGTGTCACCAGAGCAATTCAAAAGACTTGTTGAACGTGCTGCGAATAACAGGTGCCGATGGGTAATAAATGGATTCGTGACTATGTTCTTGCCGGGTGGATTTCATCCCGAGGTTTCACATTGATTGCCCATCCCACACCGGGACGGTAATGTCCAGCGTTGGATTTTCTCTTTTGCTCTCTGCCTTCCACACTCACGCCACATTCACCGGTAAATGGTTCCTTCGGGGAAGACAATTTCAATCACAGTAAATTGGATCCGCTTATGGGCAGGATCAGGTTCGAGTGGCGAAGCAGTGCAGTTGACGAAAAAAAAGGACAATTTGTTAAGCTTGCGTATACACTAATGCTGATTTATTTTGCTTCTTTTTTCTTGTCGCCAGTGTATTTGAAAAGGATGATACGGCTGTGATTTCTCTGCTGGATGTTGGCTATAACAGGGTAAGTGTGCATGCAACGTTTTTGAATTTGGGTTCCAGCACCATCTGAACAACATGTCGTGATGGGGATCACATCGAAAGGTTTAATAATGAGTGTTACTATGAAACTAATATCAAACTACGAGGACCTCTCGACAATAAAGTATCGAAGGGAAAGTTTCCCTGACCATTCCTGTGGTTGATTGACATCGAAGCAATTGACGTCAATCCGTTTATCCCACCTTACTCAACGCTCCAGTTTGATTAGTTTCAATACATCCTTACACCAACGCTACCACACTACACTACAACTTTGGTCACACTTTCCTTCATTTGTTTGGAAAATGCTCACACTACGCTGGTCTGCTGGTCACTGGTTGAAAAAAAAATGTGGCAAATTGACGTACCTCGATGGAGCGACTCACAATTATCCAATTGACGTTTGACATTCAATTTACCATATCCATCCACATTGACGTGGATGCACTACCACGGGGCGGGTCCACCATTGGCCGACTATCGTCATTAACTTCACTCAACCGGTCACACGGTGTTGGTCGATGGTGTTGCCCGCTTTTCGGTGCAGCACATCCTTGGCACCATCACATCGGCTAGAAGAGAAAACCATCGGACCATCGTTTGAACCGTAGTCGATTACTTCAGCTTAATGGTGCCGCTTAATAATGGTGCGCTCTGGTTTTTTTTCTTTTTCGCTTTTCCTTTTGCAGTGCATTATCGAGTCTCCACATGTATCGATTTGTTCGTCGGAGCTGCGGCAAATCCAGCACTCGCTCGTCAGACCGCAGAATGTGATATCGACTCAACAGGTAGGTTTTAATCCCACGCCTTGCCAGCTTACACCGTCCCCTTTTGTCCCGTGTTGCATCCCTCCTTGCCTACTCGGATGGGTCAATTTTGCTTTCTGGCAATGTCATCGTGCCATCATCATCGTTACCGTTCAACCGCAACGAGGCCAACGAGGACACTGTCCAGCGTCCGAAGCAGGGTGGTTTATCGCTGTTTATGTGCCACTCATATCGCTACGATGATCCAAACCGGGCAAATGGTTATCGTTCATGGAATGTTTCTCTTGCGCTTAGGCCCTTTGCAACACTACGAGGGACAATTTTAAATGTAGCTTTTAGCACGATAGAACGTGCTTTCACTGGTGCCTCTTCATTTACGTTCAATACTTGCTTGAAAATAATGTTGATAAATTCACTATCAAGACTCAAAACAAATAGATTGATCTGATAATGGAAAACTGTCGGAAAATCAAATGTCCATATTTCGTAAAACCATATTTCGTTTCGTTGCTGCGACAAGTGAATCTTTTGAAAAGAATCATTCATATGAATCTTTAATAAGGAGTCATTCAAATCATGACTCGACTACCTAATGATTCATGAATGTCTATAGCAGTTTTCAGATTCATGAATCTTTGAAAATATAGATTCAGATTGATTGGTTCAGTTCAAAGATTCATACAGATTAATGAATCTGAATCTGAATCACCCTACACTGATATCGACCGTTAACAATTTTTTTAAATAATTGAGAGCTTCGGCGAAATACAGTTCACGCGACCTATTTCGATTAATTCGATCTACCGATAGCATCCGATTTACCGTAATTGACCGTATTTGCATCAACCTCCATTAACCCAATCAATCGTAGTTTACTATCGCAATGCTTCCTGGCCTTCCGGCGGTTCCCGTAGCTCGGTTGCCGTAGCAATCCGATGGGATTGCAATCGTTTTATTAATCTTCTGCAATCCTCACACGCTTGAGAAGCGTTTTGGGAAGCGAAATGCTTCACCGACTGAAAGTCCTGGGAAATTCCTGAAACACCGGTACCAGGCACCCACAGTGTTTGCTTCCGTGCACGGTTGAGGTCTTCATTGGAGGTGCTTGTTTATTCCGCACCACCGATCATACCAAGCCCCGGGTCAAAGTGGGCAGTTAGACGAGAGCAAGATTTATGGTACCCCGTCATGTTGTCTGTCACTTTGTGTCGGGAGCGTACTGGTCCGGTTCGACCGACACACGCGCCCGTTACCATTTTCCCAACCGTTGGAGTGCCTATATCTGTGATTTATCGAGTGCCGGCAGGTGAATAAATTGAATCATGTCATCAGCCGCATGGCTTTAAATGAATAGTTTATGGCGCTGTTCGAACTGCAGAATTGGAAAAGGGTTGAAGGAGGAGATGTTGATTCCAACGGCATCACATACTGGACATTAAGCGTATGAACACACGAATGCGCACAGTGGAAAGCGCTGGGGAGGTGCATAAATGTAATTCAATGTATAGAAAATACAATTAACTCACTCGCCGCTGAATGGACTCAGAGGATACTGATGCAGCGCAACGTTAAACCGTCCTTTAAATATTTAATGCGATCTGTGCGTTCGGTCATCCGTCGAAGACGCTCCAATAAACACTGTAAATCGTCGCCGTCCTTCGGATGTGATGAAGTGTTTCCTCATTTCCTTAAGCATGGTACACAATTTTGTAGCAATTAGTGCAATTTCTCACATGTCTATTTCACCGGCGCTGTCATCGAGCACAACCGAGCACTGCATCCTTGATAAATGAAATTATTTGCTTTTCGCAGGCACTATATACGGCGCTTCATCGATCGAGGGAAGCGGTCATCATTACCGACGATACGCTCCGGGCACAGTATGCGAACCGAGCTAGCGAACGTGTGCTGAATATGAAGCTGGTAAGTGGTGGATCCCCTTCAGCCGGCCGGTTGGAGTTCTCGCCAAACACTGTAATCCTTTAACCGTGTCTCTCGTTCGCTCGTATACCCCGCAGGATGAAATCGTTGGCAGATCTCTGAACGACTTGGTAACGGCCGATATTAGTAATATTTTATCTCATACCAGTAGATATAAGGACTACGACGGTTACCTTACCACGCGGAGAAAGTCCCAAGAATCATCACAAATCCATGTTCGTGCCGTACCTGTCTCGTGCATCGGAAGGTGAGTGGGATTAGGGCGGTTAGGATGGTCCGTTCCCTGCCGATGATTGCGTAACGATAAAAACAATACGTTTGCAAGATAATAAAGAGGCTTGCTTTAAAAAGAATTTAACTGCATTTTTCGAGAAGATTTCACGTCAAGAATTGCATGATATGCGCCTAAAGTTATGCAATTCGAATAACAAACTTGTACTTGTCCTTTTTTCTCAAGCTTAACCAGACCCGTCAGTGCGCTATTTGCTTTCAATTTATTCTTCTATTTGCTTATGTTTATTTAATTCCTTCTAGGAATCCCACACACTTAGTTTTAATCCTAGAATCATCATCCAGCGCACTCGTGTCATCGAACGCGATCGGAGAGGCACTGCAAACGTTACCGCAGGGTAAGGAGGTACCCCGCGGTTCACTGCACTCGATCCGACGGGGCAGCTTCGACGTGCGGTCAATCGCGTCGGATGGGCTGCGGCGGACCAGCCTGGCGAAGTTGTCCTCGCTGCCGCTCGAGGCACCGATCACCAAAGTACTGAGCCTGCTGGCACAGGTTCAGGAAAACTGCTCGCTCGAAGAAGCCAAGCTGCTGGACCGGGTGATGGAGTTCCTCAAGCGGGAGGGACTGTACAGTCCGCAGATGAAGGAAATCCGCACCGAGGACCCGGTTGCCACCGATCTGATAGGGGCCCTGCTCACGGTAAGTGCCGCGTACGGGGAGAAACGCGACCAACGGGTACGGGTTGTCTAATTTACATTCGTATCTCCACCGACAGCAAGGACCAACGAACATCCTGTCGTCCAGGCGCAGCTCGAACGACTCCATCATACGCGGCGGTGGCCGACCATCTACAGGGAGCATCGTTTTCAACAAAACCAAAGAATCTTCAGAACTGTCCGACCTGCTACAGACGGCCCTGGATTGGGATTTTGAAATATTTAAGCTAGAGGAACTTACCGAGAAACGTCCATTAGTGTGTTTAGGTAGGCGACAGCGCTAACATCATCACGGTCGAGTGCCGTCGGTCCACGTTGTCCGTTTGCTAAACGTTTCCATCTTCGTCTGCTTTTCTTTCCCACGTTCGTGCTTCTTCCACACCTGCAGGATTAGAACTGTTCCGGCGGTTTGATGTGTACAATACGTTCAACTGTGACGAGATGACGTTCAAGCTGTGGCTCATTGAGATGGAGAAGCACTACCACAGCGAGAATACATATCACAACAGCACTCATGCCGCTGACGTGATGCAGGTGAGCGGAAAATAATTAAAATTAATCCTCTTCTATCTCATCGCCCAACCGAGAGGTGCCGCTAGGCCGACAGCGTCAGCCTATTCCGTCCCTTTCTCAGCACAAACCGCATTTGCTTTGGGGTTTTTGGTGGAGGGTCGTAGGATTTGTTTTGTCGATCCCCTACCATCGCATCCTTTTTACATGCAAATCCATTTCCACGACGGCTCTTGTTCTCGGTGCTTTTGTTTCTGTTCGTGATGGGTTTTGTAATATCCTTTACGGATTCTTCCGCCCGTCTACCTTTCATAACAATTGTTAAGTGAGGGAGTTTGAATGTTTGTTGCACCACCGTGGGAAAAACGGTTCGGTTGCTTTGTAGAAAGATCTTGCTTTTGAAAGTAAACCGTACTCAAGTAGGGAATAATTACATGAAACCCTTGATGAGTGCTCACCAAAGAAAAGAAGGAGCTTTTAAAAGTGGGGCCCATCTCTTCATCTTGTGAAGAAATCTAATATCTGACTTTCCTTTGCACGGCTGAGACTTATCCAAGGACTTAGCAAAGCAATTTTACACTCCAAGAAATGACTCCGCTAAAGTCTGTGTGTTGCGTACTTCCAATGCATTTCAGGCCACGGCAGTCTACCTGCAGCAGCTGAGCAACCGAGAGATAAAAATAATGGACCGAATGGACGAAGCGACCGCTCTCATTGCCGCCGCAACCCATGACATAGACCATCCGGGCCGTTCGTCTGCCTTCCTGTGCAACTCCGACAGCTCCCTGGCCCTGCTGTACAACGACATTTGTGTGCTGGAGTCGCATCATGCGGCGACCACATTCCGGTTGACGCTAGGTGAGTTACGCTCGGCACACATGTTCAATCGCATTGCCTAACGCGCCGCTCCGCTATTTCAGCCGACGATAAGATCAACATCTTCAAAAACCTGGACCGGGACATGTACAAATTGGCGCGCTCCATCATTGTCGACATGATACTGGCGACGGAGATGACGCGACATTTCGAACATCTCGCCAAGTTTGTGAGCGTGTTCGGCACGGACGTGGAGTCGAAGGAGCCGATACCGCCCGATAACGACGACAATCAGATACTTGTCCGGCGTATGCTGATCAAGTGTGCGGACGTGAGCAACCCAACGCGCCCGCTCAAATTCTGCGTCGAGTGGGCCCGCCGCATTGCGGAGGAGTACTTCATGCAAACGGACGAGGAGAAGCGCAAAAATCTGCCAATCGTGATGCCAATGTTTGATCGCACGACCTGCAGTATCTCCAAGAGCCAGATTGGCTTCATCGAGTACATCATACACGACATGATGGACGCATGGAACAGTGAGTTGCATTGTCCTGCATTGTGTATTGTGCGCGCTCTGATTGGTCTGATTGTTTGCTCTAATGTTGCAGGTTTTATCGAAATGCCCGAAATCATACGCTACATGGAGTTCAACTATTCCCAGTGGAAGCTGTTCGAGGAGCAAGGCATCAATACACTCAGCGACATCAAGCGGAAGCAGATGTCACTAAACGAAGAGACGGCAAGTTCGATCTCCCTGGAGGAGAAGTTCTAGTAAGCCTGCTCCGCCGCGTTTAGGACTTGACATCCGTCCTGCTCGGTCACGTTTTCATCGCTATTTTTTTGCTGGTACAAAACAAAACACATTGAGACGAAATTGTACGTGGGGCGGACGGACGAACCACACCACTCGGAACCATCGAGCGAAGATTCCGAGTTGTCACAAAAAGGACACGAGAGAGGAATTAATGTAATTACGGATAACGCCAACGCCAAAGGCCAAACGTCCCATAAAGCGGACAGCTAACGCGATCATCAATGGGGCGGATCTTCCTTCCATGATTGTAGCAGTATTGTTTTCATACCATCGTCATTTACCGTACATCCCAACCCTTACCCTTACAGAACTCGCCGAGTTCTTCGTGCAGCCAGGAGCAGCGACCCAGAAATGTTAGAAAATACGCAACAACTAAAACAAAACAAGATAGAGCGAGAGAGTATCATTGGTTTGCACGTGCTAGAAATTGTTGTCCGTTGTAACAAAAGAAAAACACACACACAGACACACTGCACCATTTTCTGTATCACGTACAACGGCAACGGTTGGCCACGGAGCCACAATTCGATTGGGAGCGCACATTATCAAATCACGGTAAAATTATGTACATCTATCAGAGTCCATCTACCCAACACACCCAACAACGCATAAATACACTCGTTTTTTGAGTTTATCTAGCTTCGCTTATTACCTGTTCGTTCTAAGAAATTTGTCTCTTTTGTTTTGTAAATTACGTAATAAGATCTACTAACTCCGCCGGTTTTGTTTAGGTTTTAACCACATCGCGTAATCGTCAGGGGGTGAGGGCGTTCGCACGATATGCCACGTACACTGAGAGATATTGCAGGTCAGGCTGCTGTGTCAGGTTAATTCTCGACCGATGTGTCTATTCGATTAGGTTAGCGTTAGGTAGTTTGTTTTAATACCGTTTCCCCTCCCCCAATCAAACACTCTGCCAGTGTTTCCCAACTACGTTTAGTTTACTCGATTAAAATTTGAATCATGCAAGGGGTAGGGGCGCTCCACGTAATGTTAAGTCCGGGGAGCTGTATAGATGTATTATCACAAAGTAGGCATAATTTATTAGCTTTTGTCACCGTATTAGTGAGCGCACAAAACCACGTGCGTGCGTGTGTGTGTGTGTGTGTGTGGTAGGCAATCCGTCAACCAATCCAATGTACGCCAGAGCCCGCGGTAAAACAGTATTTATTGGACCCAGTGAGCAGCGATCATGGAATCAGCTCCATGCAGCCATATTAACTTGTACGAAACCCGCTTTCTCTCCCTATCATTGCTTATAG
This sequence comes from Anopheles moucheti, assembly GCF_943734755.1. Lineage (NCBI taxonomy): Eukaryota > Metazoa > Arthropoda > Insecta > Diptera > Culicidae > Anopheles > Anopheles moucheti. The sequence continues at coordinate 71,056,374 of NC_069141.1, forward strand.
TTGTTTTTTTTTGTTTTAACACAAACCGATGGAAACAGGTGTCATTAGAAAGAGATAGCAAATGTAGATGTTTTTGTTTAGGCTATCTCTGCCACCAGTGCTTCGCACGTCGGCAGATGTCTGTAGGAAGCCAAAAAGGAAAGGTATCATTTAGCACCACGCTACTTCGTTGATCGAAGCCACCAGGAGAGTGTTAAGGAGTTAGTGAGGAGGTTTTGTGTTTTCTTTCAACCGATGTTTGGATAGGCGAAGTTCCTTAACACAAAGCGACGGTACATTGCTGGTCGGGTGGTGAATTTTGAAAGCAAAACTCCTGCCCAGAAATACCCATATTTTCGGTACCGTTTAAAATTAACCCTTCTGAACAGTGTGTGTGTGTGAGTGAGTGTGTATGTGTACGCATATAATAGTGCATATTTAAGATACAGTAGATGAATGTTTCTATTAGCGGATTGCGGATTGCTAAGTGCACCATATCTAGGATCCTTAACGGTGGTTATACAACAAAACAAAACGCTTTCTTATATGTTTATCTCAATATATTCGCGCTAGTTTCTTCACCGTGTAGTGTTTCTTTTCACACGCTGCGTACTGCGTACAAGCGTGAACAACCGGGCGTCTCCATGTAGTTCCTCTGTCGCCTTCTTTCTTTCCGATTGTCAAATCCCAGCGCTACCGTTGAGACCTGAAATGGGTTGCATGAGCCAATGTTGTGCAAATGTAGTAGACAAAAACAAAAATCATACAGCTAAACAAAAAAAAACAAACCGGTGTCCCATCTATCGTTAATGTTACCGATCAAAGCTTGGGTGGGGAGGGGGAGGGAACCGTTGGAGACGACTGCGATCGCACAATAGCCGAAAGTTGTTTTCCCTTTTTGCGTAAGTGTTGCGTTGTAGATGAATCTGTGTAGGGCGCGTCTCGCGTCTCGTTTCAACTCGTTTGCTTTGCTTTGTGGAGTTTAGAGAAACGCAAAGAGAAGATAATTGTAATTGTCCCAAAAGAAGCAAACAAAAGCATCGGTGGGATGATTCCCAATTTATTCCTGCTAGTTGTTGTTCCGCTTGTTGCAAACGCTAGCCGGCAAAAACAATGCACATCCACACGCGTGTTTACTAGCGCGTTGATACTATCCTACCGTACGTTGATGTGACAATAATAGGGAACATGTGATAATGTTAAATAACAAAAGAAAACACAAAGAAAAAGGCCCACATATTAGCGTGTGCATTCGACACTATCGTACTGTTGTGCGGGGCGAAATTGGGTATGCTACCAAAAAAAAAAAATGTTCACTTTCAGCAGCACCAAAGCGTGTAACCCACCGAAAGTACTTTCCAGCCTGAACAAAACCAGAAGGGTTCTATTTACTTTAACTATTTTTCCCCCTGTGTATTTCTTTTCCCTCCTTCTCAAACTAATCTGTGCAAGAAAATCATTCACACAACTGAACAACTGATCTTACGGTTTCAACACTGAGCTCAAGCACTTATGCTGTATTTATGTACCTCCTGTGGCTACATACAAGCACAATCGTACTAGTACTATCATCACCATGGTTACAGCACACTGTCACATCTATATACAAACACTGAAACTTAAATAAAAAAGAGCGGCACAAATATCAATCTATTTGATCTTTTTTTTTTACATTTTCCATTTTCTTCCTCACTATCTCTCACTCTCTCTCCCTCACTCAAACACTCACTCTCTCGCTCAGCTTACAAGAACGCTCCCGAAACATATTGCTGGTTTCCAAAAGTACGGTCTAATGTTATTGCAGATTTAAGCTACTAACGAAATCGTACTAATTTTCATCATACTACGACGCGATATACAAAACTGAGCAACAATACACATTAACACACGATCACACACATACACATACACACACATTATTGCTAGATAATTGTATCGTTCTGATATGCTGGTCATATCTGGTTTTTAAGAAAAGCACCGTCAAATGTTTCACCATCTGTATACTGTAGGAAAAGAGGGAAGCCATTTAATGGAATTCGGGGTGTGGAATAAAGCAAACTAAAAACTTTGTAAAACCGTGCGTCACGCGCGCGTTGAATCTTAGCCCTGTGGCATAGATAAGCGTTAGCAAGCGAGTAATAAAAAAGAAAAAAAAAACACATACACACAAATAATATATCTAAAATTGTACCAACCAAACGAAGGAACCGGACTAACGATAGAGTCGTTAGTAGGCGTTTTGTCTGTTGATGTAATTGTATTATCACTAGCGATCATCATAAAGCGCCAAAGGTGATCATCCTTTCACTCGAGCTCACTTGTCATTGGTCAAGAAAAGCCACAAACACGCAACACATTGTAGTTTGAACGGATTAAAATACAACACAACAACCGTGCTGTGCTGTACACGCCGGATTGTTTGAAGATGTTTGGACAAATGTATCTCACCGAAGCCTAAAAAGCAGTGTGGAAATATAATTAAAGCAAAACCAACCAAGTTGATACAACTTGAACAACAAGAAAAAAGAAACAGTTAAAACGATAACATGTAATACAAAAAAAAACCCGCAAACACACTTATATTCTAGCGCATCGATGTGGTCTTCAATAAAAAGGCGCGTGTTAGCTAACAAAAACAAACAAACAAACAAAACTGAACGTGAAACACGTACAACACTCAGCTGTGCTATTAGAATGTGTTGATGGTATGGTTGCGAGATGTAAAATTCCTTTAAAAAAAGAAAGGTTACTGGCATCTCAGAAGTCTGATAAAACGGAAAATTTGAACAAGAAAAATGGTAAATCCACAATCTAAAACTAAACCAAAACAAAACAGTGTAACGAATTGTTTTTTTTTCTCCGCAAAATAAGTCTGTCTAATAAAGTGTAATAAATGAAAATAGTAGTGAAAGCAGCCGTGTGGTGTGTGAAGATTACTAACAAAAAACTAAATTACTTCGCACTACTGAATGGACAAGGAAGGATAAAAAAAGTGTGTGGGAAGCGAACTGATGTGGTGTGAATCATCATCTGTGCTCCATGTGGAATCTCTTCCTGTGTCGTGACGTGTTACATTCCACTTGCTGCCTGGCGTTTGGATCGTGTTGTTAGTTGGTTCTCTAGAGCGATCGCAGCTTAAAATAGAATTCTAATGTTATGTGTATCACGTGCGGCAGAAAAATGCATCAACGGTGCATTTCCCTATTGAGGGAGTAGTGGCAGCATCTTTTGGGCATAATTTTCCATTTCTATCATTTAAATGTTTCCTCGGATGCTTCAGACTGCAGAATTGAAAGTTTAGAGTCTTTTTATCTATTGTTTTTATCTATGGGAGTTCTCGAAAAGAATGTATATAATTGTGATAAAATGTTCTTGAAATATCATATATTATTGCATATTTAAGACTATATCATAATTATACACATGAAGAGTTCTATACTATCCTGATATTTTGCAAACACGTCTCAAAATATTTGTCAACTAATTCTTGGTCTAAAGTAAATTAATTAGTTAATGAACTTACCAAACGAAGATCAGAACCGCCAAGATCTCAAATGTGATGAGATTGGGCATTAAAGCCATGATTAACATCTCACAAATAATGTTTCTTTCATCATTACACACACCGAAATGGATTCAATTCATCTTGTCCCATTCAGCTGTGAATGAAAAAACAATCGTCCCGTTTCATTGAGCAGTCGCTAATTGCCGTATCTCGCAATCTGAGACAAGTGGCAAATTAAACACCCCGGCACCAATGCGGCACCTAATTAACCACACGCGAACATTGCACCGATTGCGTGAATTAAAGTAAATAATCAATGCTAAAAATAGCCCCGATGACAAAACCCCTCATAATGCATTCTTTAGCGTCGTGTATAAACAATATTTTGCTTGAATTCTGCAGTAGGAAATAATTGTCTATCACAAACAGACACTCGCACACGCACACAAGAGAGAACAAAAAAAAAACAAACATGGCTTCCTGAGTTGGAGGAACTTATTTATAGCAAGCCAACGCACCCAACCTTTCGCTAGCGCTTGCTGAAGAATCACATTTTAATAATTTACCTCCCCGGCGGTGTGTGTCCATTCTCGGTGTGAAAGCTATTTTCGGATGCCACGAAAGTCGCCACACAGGTGATCACACGCCCACCTTCGCCATGATCATGCCATCCATCGAACAGCACGGCCTGCTTGATCCGCATTGATCGTGGAAAATACAAAGAAAAACTATGCCGGACAATTTCTCTCTCTCACACTCATTTCTCACTCATTTCGTTCTCTCTTGCCCAACGGGAGAAAAGTTTCTCTCACAGAGTTTTCCTTTCGCGTAAACAAACACGGCTGGATGGGTATTGTTTTCTCTCTCACAAACTGTTTGCTCTCATATCGCTTCGCCTCCTTCGACAACTGCGGTCGTTTTATTACCGGTCGGTAGAAAATCGGTCTCGGTTTCCAAAAGAGACCAACCCTGTGCTCACGGGGAAATGCGTATAAAACGGGGGTTCCAAAAATAGTGAGAGAATGCACTATAAAAGTGGAAAACCGGTGCCCGCAGGTCGTCAGTCAGTTCGACAGTCGGTGAAAAGTTGGTGCTTGTGTTAAGTGAAAATACAGTTTTTTTTTAGTGAATCATCATTAAGGTGGGTGAAAATGGAGTGAAATAAGTGGCAGATAATAAACTGTGATATTTGTGATTATTACCTTGAAACTTCCTATTTCTTTCCACCCAAGATGTCCGTTGTGCCGATGTTGTTCCGTGATTGGTGGGAGGATTTCGACACTCCACTCCGTTCGTCCAGGCTGCTAGATCAGCATTTTGGCACCGGTTTGCGGTTAGTAGCATCAAACCTCACCTCAATCGCGCGTGTTTCATAGTGATTACCTTACCTTTTCCACGTTGTGCTTTCACTCCAACACAGTGCGGACGATCTTTTCTCATCCTTCCCGGCCCGGACACCGCTCTCCTCGCCGTCACTGCTTCGTGGCGGTTACTACCGACCGTGGCGTAACACTGCCCTCACGCGGCAAGATTCCGGCTCGACGCTCAACCTCGACAAGGACCGGTTCCAGATTATTCTGGACGTGCAGCAATTTACGCCGGAGGAAATCACCGTCAAAACCAGCGACCGGTGCGTCGTGGTGGAGGGCAAACATGAGGAGAAACAGGACGAGCATGGTTTCGTGTCACGTCACTTCACGCGCCGCTACATGCTACCAAGTAAGCCTATCCGTCCTGGGGGATACAACGGAGATAAATTGACATCGGTTTTATTATTCTCCTTTGTTTTAGGTGGCCACGATCCGAACGATGTTGTGTCGACACTCTCGTCGGACGGTGTGCTCACGGTGACCGCACCGAAAAAGTCGCTGCCAGCCCCAAACCCGGAACGTAGCGTACCGATCCAGCAGACGGGACAACCGGCTAAGGACAAGCAGGAAGCTCAACCGAGCGTAGAGGGAGCGAAGTAAAGATTGGAGTATTTAAGATGGAGAAGGACATGATCGAACACACATAAACAAACGCAAGAGTATTAGATTGGATGTATTTGCTTAGAGTAGGCGCTACAGGGTGAGGTTCGATCTATATTCTGCCTATTTCATTACTGAACTGATCGTACAATAAAACAAAATGCTATTTTATTTTTATGTTTAATTTTGCTGGTCGTTTGTTTTATTGTCTGGCACTTAAAGTATTGTTACAATAACATTAAACACAGTGCAAAAATACACAACCATCTTGTTTTAGGATAGACATTATGATTGCAGAAGATATTCCCTCAATGTCCATCCCTCTCGCTGTACGAAAGGTAGTGATGGATAGTGTTGGTAAGTCACACGACATCGAAGAATTTGGAGAATTCGACATGAAGAATTCCATCATATTTCGATGTTGAACTTATACATAAGAAGAGATAAAATCCTCCAAAACTGATCTTGTTGATGTTCTCTTAGATTGCCATGTGTATTATTGGTTATTATTGAAGATCTTCTACTGTTGAATCAGAGTTGAATAGAGTATTCCTAATCAAACTCTCGAGACTAGTGACACCATGTATAGTGTATGAGAGTTCTTCAAATTGGAAATATTATGTAGTATTTTTCCATTGAATTAGCTCCATCAGTGGGTGAAATAACAGAATTAACACTTGATTTTAAAGAATAATCATTTATCATAGCGAGTCAATGCAGGTGTAACAATAGCGGTCTAAGCATAAAATGTAGAATTAGTTAGAAGTATGTAGAGACTCCACAATATACAGCAATCTGATGGCGGTTCCAGCTTGTAGAATATTTTCCAATTGCAGATCTCACAAACTCTACGGCGAGACTCTACCCTGTCATGTTCAACAACTCAGACACTCTTAACAACTCACAAATTAGTCTTACAACGCACCGCTTCTGCTGCACTTTATTTCACTCAAAACATTCACAAAACCTCCGATCTTCTTCGTTAATACTTTGCTAATCACTTTGGTTCATAGTACTGTCGGTAAACCAAACAATAAGGGGAGTGTCGAGGTGTTCCAGGCGCTCATTTTCCATTACTTTCGTTGGTCACACTTTCCGAAGTCGTCCGGACGCTTTCCACCGTTCGCTCCTCAGTGCGCTGTATCGGTACCGTACGCTCGTACAACACTTCCGCCGCCGGCTGCTGTACCTTCTTGGGGGCCACAATCGTCAACACACCGTCCGACGAGAGGCTCGAGATGACGTCCTTTGGGTCGTGATCGTCTGTGAATGGGATGGAGCAGAGAGAATAGAGTCAACAGTGGGTAAACAGCGTTCGGCCGCGTGTCGCTGGTTTATTTAGCTTCTCTTCCATTTCAAGTGTTGTTTCAACATGAAAATCTAAACACTTGAGCACACCACACTGACCTGGGAGTACGTAACGGCGGACAAAGTGTCGCGAGATGAAACCATGCTCGTCCTGCTTCTCCTCGTGTTTACCCTCCACCACGATCGAATTGTTGACGGTTTTAACGGTGATCTCATGCGGTGTGAATTGTTGCACGTCCAGATTGATCTGCAGCCGGTCGGTGATGGTGGGTCCGCTGTTGATCAGACTGTTGCTAAACTTGTACCCACCGAACTCACTCCACGGACGTCGAAAGCTGCCCAGCCGGGATGAGCGCAGGTTCGACGAATGAAAGCTGGATGCCATCTTCTGCAGATCCTCAGAACTGTTGAGCAGACGCAAGAAAGGCCACGTATTAAGACACATCCGATGCAGCTTTGTTGCGCACTGATACAACGTACAATATGCCCGTGGCAAACTGTTGATCGAACAAGCGCGATGTACGACGGGGATTTTCAAACAGATCGTCATCCCACCAATCGCGGAAGTACATCGGAACTGAAGACATTCTGATCGTTTCACCTCTGGTAGCTACTATCACGAAAGAACACACTTTTACAACGCGTTACCCGATGCCGACTGAACCGGATTTCATCTTCCGTACGCGATATTTATATGACATCGGTCACTTAACACCCTGCCCAGCTCATCCTTTACTCCTCGCGTCAGATTCTTCTCACCACGTACAACGCTAATCCACCAACTGAGCGGAGAAGACGTTGAATGCAAGAAGAGAATTTTAATGTTTTACCGCCCGTTAGCCATTTATTTGATCTTGGCAGTGAATGTGTGAGAGAGTACAGACGCCAGCCAATAACTCTTAAGGAAATCTAATGAAAACCCACCCTCTAATGTATGTGGCATGGCGTAAAATAATACTCCCAACCCTTACTGCTCCCAAGGGTTAAGACACATCTCATCCCGCAAGTACTCGGTGAGTGTGTGAAGAACAATTATGAAGTGTCGTCATGCCGGTATGTTTACGAATCATCACGCCCGATCAGCTGCTGTGTGTGTAAAGCGTGAAACAGAATGAGACGGAAGCTTCTCTTCGCAATTTTGCCTCTGCCAGATCATCTGGTAAATTTAAATTAATGATTAAACAACGAGTAGCAACACGTGTGGGAAGACGGCGATCGCTACATCGATCGCCATTTGAAATTGAGGTTTTCGAGTCAATTAAATGGGAAATTTATAAATTGCTCTTTCGAGATGGCAAATAAATGGCATACATTCTTTTAACCTCTGACCAACCTAGTAAGAAGAGAATTAATTTATATAATGTCTACATAAAATAATTTATCAAAATACGTTGAATAACGTTCGTACGCCGCTTAGTGATAACCAGTTGTTTACTTCTTCTCTTTCTCACACAGCTGAAAAATATGTTTGTACAGCGCGCGAGACATAAGAGCTTCGCAACCTGTGTCCAAGTGGGGTTCTCTGTTTGCATAACTCATTTTACCGTTCGAAAACTGTTGATTTGAAGTTCTATTCTTGACATTCCGTCTCATTTGTACGAGGGCTGGATGAGGGTAAACGTTTAAAGTCAGAAGATGTAGAATATAATGAAGTTTTAGCAATTTATCAAATCAGTATGGGTGAAAGATGATATGTGGGTTTTTTTTGCAAGATTGAGCTACTTTGCAAAATTTCGCTCTAAGAAAAAATGCTGCATGTCTATTTGCACGGTTAGATAAATTAAATGCAGAGACAAATATCGACTTTGTGACTTTAAAGTATGAACAAAATTGCACCAGGATTTCCGAATGTTTAGTACCAGGAGAGCATCCACGGAAAAGGTAGCACCTAGTACAGCAATTTTGCTCGAAAGGCCGCCGAAAGGTAAGCAATGTTTAAACATTAACTTTCCCGTTGGCCGTGAAAAATTTTCTTCGAAAACTACCAGTTTCCGAATTTAAAGTACCAGGAGAGCATCCACGGAAGAGGTAGCACCTAGTACAGCAATTTTGGTCGAAAACCACCGAAAAACTGCGTCAAAAACTACCAGTTTCCGAATGTATAGTACCAAGAGAGCATCCACGGAAGAGGTAGCACCTAGTACAGCAATTTTGCTCGAAAACCACCGAAAAACTGCATCGAAAACTACCAGTTTCCGAATGTATAGTACCAGGAGAGCATCCACGGAAGAGGTAGCAGCTGGTATTTTTGCCCGAAAAACGCCGAAAGGTATGCAATGTAAAAACACTAACTTTCCATACAAACCAGCTATTTTCAGCTTTCCGATACCAGGAGAGCATGTTTTTCAAGAGGTAACATCTGGTACCAGTCGAATACCAGGATGTTGCCCAACACATGTTGCACAACACATGTTGCACAACACATGTTGCGCAACATATGTTGCATAACATCTGGCATGCAACATATGTTGCGCGACATATGTTGCGCAACATCTGGCATGCAACATCTTACATGTAACAACCTGTTTGTGCTAGCTCGGCTGGTACGAGGTGTTACCTCTTGAAAAACATGCTCTCCTGGTATCAGAAATCTGAAAACAGCTGGTTTGTATGTAAAGTTAGTGTTTAAACATTGCATATCTTTAGGCGGATTTTGAGCAAAATTTCTGTACTAGGTGTTACCTCTTCCGTGGTATGCTCTCCTGGTGCTAAACATTCGAAAACTGGTAGATTTTGAAGCAGTTTCTCTGTGATTTTCGAGCAAAATTGCTGTACTAGGTGCTACCTCTTCCGTGGATGCTCTCCTGGTACTATACATTCGGAAATCCTGGTTCAATTTTGTTTATACTTTAAAGTCACAAAGTCGAAATTCTTCTCTGCATTAACATAGAAACAAATGTTTTATATAACCAAGGAAGATATCTTTGATCAATTTTGTACCTTTTTTGCTTAAATTTATGCTATAAATTAACTCTGCTGTTCAATTTCTAAAACTCGCACAATTGGCACAAACTTTTGGATGCCCCCAACACGGCGAGGCCCTAGGCGACCGCCTACTTCGCCTACCGTTTGATCCGCCGTTGGTTCATAAACACAAGTTTTAGCATCCGCTAAGTAAGTAAGTAAGTAAGTAAGTAGCGAGGAAACCCGAAAATCAGACATAGCATTTGACATAACAATATGACGATCGATCAAGTGTTCCGATAGAGAAGATTCTTGGTTTGTTTTGGAGCATTCAACCAATTTTGTTTCCGTTGATAAGCTTACTACTGTTACTGTAGTTAGCATGCGTGTTGTAAAGATTTCCAAAAGAGATGTTGTGGTTGAGTCGGCTTATAAAGACTTTGAGCCTTTCGACTACATTCGTCTCTTATTTCAAAACAGATCAAATGATCCTTAAGGACTTTAAACAATCGGATTAACGTTAATATACATCAAATTAGTTAATAGACAGCCGCTGAGTTTAATTACGAACAAAAACGACCTTATTTCTGTTATCGACTCATGCATTCTTAATGCAAATATATTGCTGTACGCATTAGCGACAGTCTTTCTGTGTTAGTATTACGACGAGCGGCTGTCAGCTTCTACCAACACATCTTCCTCCTGCATGTTGTTCTGTTTACCTTTTGTTCCCCGGGACAACTAGCACGTATCGAATACCGTTCCAGATTAAACCCTAAACTGGCACCACTCGAACAATCCACCAACTGTTCATTGAAGTTCAGATCAGAGATCGCAAACGCACCACACCCTTCGCTTGTAACTCCGAACCTCAACCAGCACAACAGCTGACCACCCAGATGCTCCCATGTACGGTAATTATTACGCTACGCAGATCCACACGCCTCCGGCTACCCGCCCGCCCTGTCCGCGAATGCTCCACATAATAGAAACCACGTGTCCGCAAACTAATCAACCGACCGGTCGCGCAAACAAACGCATCCGCGGCCCGCATCCACCTACGCGCGGGCCGCGCATTTGGTTACGCGCGTCGAAACAACAATACCATACAAAGCGTTACCGCGGGTTACCAGCGGGCCCCAATTGCGGAAGTGCGACACACAATTTGCGAACCTGTGCTCCCGGTGCTATTTATTGCGCCCTGGTTGTGCTCATCGCTCATCGGGTGCGTCGATCGAGGATCAAGCGACAACGAACGGCCCTTTTTCCACCCGGTATGGATAACCTTGGCGTAGTAGTACGGTACTGTTTGGCAGTATCGGAAGTCGTAAGTGTGATGTGTGCGTGTGTGTGTGGGTGTATGTGTGCGAATGTCAACTTCACGCTTGATTGCATTCCACGGGTGAGCGGGGTGTCATTGTTTCCGGTGTTTCCAGTGCAACGGTTGGAGTGGTAGCATTCCAATGCTTCACCGGTGGGAAACTAAGCAATAATATAACCTATAGCTTTGCATTTTATTGAAGAATCGAATATTTGTTCTTTATTTACTGGAAATGATGGGCACACATTTGGCAAAGAACTTAATTTAATTTATCTTCAAATTGTAATCAGAAGATGCCACAATATTTATAATAAAAATTATAAAAATAGCACTCCACATACTACCATAAAAGTATTCTTTTAAATAAGGAACTTTTGAGTATTATTTAGTACCTCGAATAGGTGGCTCTGACAAAAACTAGCAGAGGCTTTCGAATCATGTAAGGGAACATTTCTACCTTTCGAGGGAAAATTAAAATTAATTGGGGAATATTTTCAATCGATGGCGAGAAACTTGCAATCATAAAGGGGAAATCTGCCAATATACTGGGGAAAATTTTGCTAAAAACGCTCTGGTGAGCAATCAGTTAGTTGTCTTCGTTTGTTTTTTTATTGCATTATCTTAATTTTAGTAATACGTTTTACTTTTAGTTCTGATACCTTTTTTTCATTGCGGAAAAATATTCTTTATTGTGCTTTATAAACTCAATTATCATAATTATAATTACATTAACCACTTGTGTATTATTGTAACAATTTGTTTAACATAGCTATTACACAAAACTCGAACTCTGTAAACAAATTAATCGTTAATCATCTTTTTATCCACTCTTGTAGGAAAACTTCGGATCGATCAATACCGATCAAATGGTCGTTCTAGTGCTAACCAGAACCGACCGTATTCCGTACACCCGTACCATTTACCTGTGGTGGTATTCTTTATCTATACCTCCACCCTGGACACTTGCGTTCAACGCGCCCGTCTGGTATCCCCAACCCGTTTGTAACAAAACGCGCGAATCGCGAAAAAGAGCGCCCAAGCCAAAAGTCACCCGTTCGACGATGAACATCAACAACAATCCACACGACGCCCTTCCCGGTACGATCCGATTTTTCCCGCCATGCGACCACCATAAAGGGTGTGCACCCTTGGTAGCACGCGAGCACACGGGGGGGGGGGGGGGGGGGCTTTTGGGGCGGGTGCGGAAGCCACGGGGGGCGGCAGGTGCGGCGCGCAAAATCAAAACAAAATTCAAATCCATCCGCCACGAGCCATAGTCTCGCGGACGCGCTCGTTGGAAGCGGTTCAACTTTTCCTTTGCCCAAGCAGCAGTACTAGTGCTCGTCGACCGAAGCATCATCACTTGCCTGTTAGTGCCTGTCACCGACCAACGTGTAAGTCAAAGACCCACCGGAAGGATTCACTCTCATCATCATCATCATCACATACGTTTGTGAGCGTTCGTTACGACTCACTTTCGATTTGGTTCGCTGCCAAAAGGTATCCGCAGTAGTCTGGCCCGAAGGTCGTGTTCTAGAGGGAAAGTGATTAGACGGAACTTAGGACGGAGTCAGTGTCGATAGATACGCCTCACTGTTAAGGTGCTTCTGGCAAGTGTGTACGCAAAAGCGAGTGCAGATCCAGAGCTACCTTCCTTCACCGTTAAGGTAAGGTGCTGCGCCATTACTCCAAGACTCGTTATTGGAAAATCAAGGTCGTTTGGAATATTTCCAACTACAATTGACGCCGAATGTACGAGCACGTGCATCGGTTCGGGTGAAGCAATAACAGCTGGTTGGATAAGTATCAAATATGAGCCAGCGTTGGGGTTGCCTTACTGATTGGAAGGGACATTTGCGTAGATGAATTCGGAAATCAATCTAAAAGTGCCACGAAACTGAGTCAGCAGTGAATTTTTCAAAGTTAAGGTCTTAATTGACAGTTGCTCTTCAGCGGTTTCGAAGAAGGTCGAATGGTCCAGTTCCTATCAAAGTCCTACTATTATTTTCCGAAACCCTTAAAGCCAACGCTCAATCTACCAAGTCCAAGTCCAAGTGCGAATTCGCGAATTCTTTCGCCTCCGGTAACGTCCTTCCTCAAGTCTATATTTTTATTAACCTCCACAATGTGACTTCTCCGAAAACCGTGCGAACCGAAGGGCGACTGTCGTAAATAAAACCAGGCAACAAGAACAATAGTGGAACAGAAGAAAAAAACAGCAACCTCCCCGTCAAACACAGCACCGGAACGACAGCTCGGGCCCTGGCCACCGTTGAACTGGCGGGAGCTGCGGGAGCGCTTCACATTTTTTGCCGCTATTTATAATCGGCCTAATCCACCGTGACAGTGTTAAATCGATAAATTGCACTATCAGCACGGGGCCACGGCCAACCCTAACTTCTTTCGTAGCGAATAGTTTATTCGCTTGTGCTGTGCAAAAATGTGCCTCCCTGACCCTATCTCCTGCGCAACTGTGTGTGTGTGTGTCATCTTGGCTGCCCAAAAGGTTCCGTTTATCATTTCCCCGATTGCGATTTTCCGATTACAGGTACATTCTTCAAACTATCTAACCTCGACCTTAAGCGATGTCGCTCGTTCCGGTGCAGTACCGTACGTGGTTTGACGATTGGGACCTGCCGCTGTACACGCGCGTCCTCGAGAAGTCGATGACGCAGGAGGTGCTCGGTGCGGATGACTACTGGCGGGTGCCTCCGCTCGCACCACTGCGCTGGTCCAGCCTGTACCGGCCGTGGCGCTACTTCAGCCTGCGGGACGTCGGTGCCAAGGTGGACACGGATCGGGATCGCTTCCAGATCGAGATCGATGTGCACCAGTTTCTGCCGCACGAGGTCACGGTACGCCGCACGGACAAGTACGTCACCGTCGAGGGCAAGCATGAGGAGAAGCGGGACGAGCAGGGTTACGTGTCACGTCAGTTCTCTCGCCGCTATCTGGTACCGAGTAAGTTATCACCCACCTCCCCAGTTCGACCCATTGGCTGTTTTTTTTTTTTATTCCTGGCACGATCTCCACTACTCTTCACCACACCCTTCAGCACATGCACCTACCATCATCTGAGTTGGATCACCTGAGATGAAGGTATTTCTGGCACACCGGGAATCTGCTGCAATCGCGGGTCGCAACCTTCATGAATCATCCCACCGTCTGGCGTCTGTGTGTACAAACGACCCATCTTGATTGCACAATCCCTCTAGATGTCCCCTGATGCACAGTCCTTGTATTAGTCACACGCGAGCTTTATTGTCGCAACGGGTTGGCATCGGGTCGTGTGGTTAATTTCGGGACGGGGACATCGGTTTGAATGTTTTTCACTTTCGGTTCACTACACGTCACTAGGTAAATAGTATTCATGCACGATTGTTTGGTAAGTCATCGATTACGCTAGCGAATGGCAAGTTAGAATAGATGCGAGTTACCTTGAAGCTAAATTAATACTAGAACGCAGAGCTTTCTTTCTCTCTTAAACGATATGATAACAAGTCTATTTATATACCTGTGAAGTTAAACTCTGGGAAAGACTTGTAGTTTTCCTTTATTTCAATTATAATAATCAATCAATAATCGACGCCTAAATGTATGCAATCATCACAACACAACGCGTCAATAATCAATCAATAATCGACGCCTAAATGTATGCAATCATCACAACACGACGCGTCTTTCACTTTTTGCACCACATTTAATCACTCCAGTGAAAGTTTGAAGCCAATTTTAAGCTTCAACTATATCAACAATTTATAGTTTACGGCATCACAACTTCTTGAAGTGACTTTTCTGGACCGACATCTCACAATATTACCACATTTTTCTATTCTTTCACTCCCCCACAGTTGGTTACGATGCGAACTTGATCGTCTCTTCGCTGTCGTCCGACGGTATACTGACCGTCACTGCCCCGAGGATCGGTCTGCCGGCGCCGAAAGTCGAAAAGTATGTCCCCATCTGGCACACCGGTAAACCGGCCATCGAGGACAAGAAGTAAATGCACGCATGCACGCACGCACCAAACCCAAAAACACCGCGAAACCGGGCCATTCCGGGCGGGTGGAATGAACGCGGCCGGTAGCACCTAGCACCAATGACCACTTCCCACACTCTACTATCTCGTTCTCGTGGTGTGCTACCGGCCCATAAACCAACTGCCCTTACTGCCAGCGTCCTCCAACGCGTCGTTCCAACTGCCCGTTCTAGGAAACCGTTTCGCGAAATCGTTTACAACACGAATGTTGATCGCTTTTCGTTTCTGTTTCTGTTTCTTTTCATTTCTTTTTTTTTTTTGGTCAACTGTTTCCGGTGGTTCTTGTTTTTGTTTTCTTTTCGTTTCGGGTTTTCTTTTTTCTTTATTATTTTCCAGCAGATCGCGGCGCTGCTTGACGTACTACAAGTAACGTCATTTCGAATACATTTATTAAACCGATTACCGGCTCTCTGAATCTTTCCTCGAATCGATGTGGCTTTCTAAGCGATGCACCGGACTTTTAAAACACCGTCGAAAGTGTGCCTGCACGTGGTATTTCCGTTTTGCGGTGAAGCAATCTCCGTGGGAAAATCTGTTAAAAGTGGTTGATTTGAAAAAGAAAAAAAAACGAGCTACTAATTTTGTGTTGCGAATTGCCTACCTTTAGGCGTCGAAAAGGAGACAGCAACGAGCGTGAAGCTGGAAACGGGAACACCTGATAGGGACCACTTTTAACAGACGCTATTCATTTCTGCTTTTTTTCCACGGGGAAAGCTACCCATTTTCTGCACGCACACACAAACGTGCACCCAAATTTCAATGTGCGAAAAATTGCATCACTAACACGATCTGTAACTTTGTAAGCCCACGACGCATACCAACTAAAAATGTGATTCATTAGCGAAATGTTGTTGTTTGTTGCAATGGAGCTCTAAATGTTTGTAGTTTAGTCATAAAATATTAAAAATCGCAAACAATTCCCTTACTTAACATCGTACCTAGTCGTGTGCGTAACATTATTTGAGTTCTGTTTCGATTGCTGTAAGCACGACGCGATTGTGTCCGATAGCGCAAAATGCTCCAACTAGTCTAGAACTGTAGCAAAAAAAAAAACATAACCGTTTTGCGAATAACAACGTCCACGTAATAAACTAATTTCAATAAAGAACAAAAAAATCGAATCGTATTGAATCTGATTTGGCACGCATTATAAGTTTGTTTATTATTCCACTCCTCCTTTCCGTCCGAAATTGCTGGGAAATTGATGGACCGATCGATCGGTAGGGCAGCAATACGGTTGGATGGGTCGAGGGCAAAAGGACCGATTGGCAGATTAATGTGAAACAGGTGCGGCAGCATCGCGTGCTGTGCGATGGAATCAAGGGCTCATCATGGTCTAATAAGGTTCTCGCTAGTGATGGATCGCCACCAGACAACATATTTTAGTTTCGTTTTTTGCAATTTTTAAATTATATTTCTGTAGCTTTAAGGGAGAGCAAAGGAGTA
The DNA here is from genome assembly GCF_943734755.1 of Anopheles moucheti. Taxonomy (NCBI): domain Eukaryota; kingdom Metazoa; phylum Arthropoda; class Insecta; order Diptera; family Culicidae; genus Anopheles; species Anopheles moucheti. Next base: position 71,072,846 of record NC_069141.1, read on the forward strand.
ACTCAAAACAATAAAACGAACAACAAGAAAGTCTAATGGCGTTCTACTATCACCTGACACAATTTCGTATGCATCCAATGTAAGTCAGTTTCGGACTGTTTACTGCAACGCGTAAATCCTTAGCACCAGTAGACCACGACCGGCCCCATCAGCTGACAGGCCGGTCGAAAGTGAATCGTTGCAATGGCGTACGCGTGTCTTCCCCAAACCTGCGTCTCAGTCTATTGCCGAGGTTATTGCCATGTCTACTGCCAAGTTGGACGACTGACGACTGTTTATTCAGCACCGTGCGCTTCCTACGTACACCAATCAAGCAAACAAACTTTCTCCTGCGACCGAACTTTCCGGCGCGGGCTTCAAACTATTTCGTTTCCACTCCGTGGATGCCGGAGAGCTGCGGTGTGGCATCAGGAAAGAAGGAAAAACAAACTTCTCCACTAGACAGCTCACCCGACGGCCTTGGGAAATCAATCAAAAAGACTGTTGCAGGCGCAAACGTTCACGTGCAGCAAACTTTCTACCAGGACTTGGACGCCCCTTGGCGAACTTTTCACACCCGAAGTCGGCCTACATCGGAAATAATACCGGTTGTGTCCGGATGTGTCATAAAAATGGAACAAACGTGTTGTTGTTAAAGGTGGTTCGGTTGTACCCCGGTTCTAGTAGGGCAAAAGTTACTTTCTCACTTCCGTTCGTTATTGGAGTCCTGTGGGATTTTTGCAATCATGGCTAAATTGTAATGTCACTCATGTTGGACAAATTGAACGGTTATTGATGGCACCACTATTAAGGTACTATTTTTCTGCCCGAAAGTGGGCTATTACGGCCAATCAATTGCCTCTACTGTCATAAACGTATGGTTAACAAAGTGTCTAATTTGTATTAAAAATATCCATAAGGTGCAGGGCCACGAGAGTTGACAAAATGCTGACAAATTTGTCAAAATCAGCTAGTCCGCTGCGAAAAACCACTATATCGTTGCACACAATTGTTTTCAGATTTCCGATACCAGGAGAGCATGTTTTTCAAGAGGTGACACATCTGCAGCTCCCTCCTTGGATGGTGTAGTTGTAAATTCCACCACGTTGCAGCTTCTCGAAGTTGGCGCACATTTCAAGGGCCTCAATGTCTCCCCCCTCCCTCCTTCATCGTTTTTAAAATTAGAGGCCCCAACTCTAATTCCGCCCTGGGCCTCCAAGAGGATTGATCATCCACTGCAGCGAGGCCCTAGGCGACCGCCTACTCCGCCGACCGTTTGATCCGCCGCTGATTATGTATAACAATTCCTATTTTAATTGTTATAAAGTGTAGGCCTGTGTTTTAGTATTTTACTAAAAAATGAAAGATCAAGATTCGAATATCATCTGGTGTGAAGATTGTGAAACAAGGGTCTAGTAAGTAATCTTATATTTCTTGTTTCCTTGACATGAATATAAGACTTATAAGCAAACGACTTTCGAATGCATGCGAATAATATTAAAGAGATTATACCAGTTTGAGAAATGCATAAATTATTTATTACATTTTATTTAAATAAAACATGAGGTTCAAAAATTGACGATGACATGATTATGATTCCATAGTCTCTCCTTCCTTCTTGCTTTGGCCATTCTGGTGGGAAGCATTTTCGGTGACTTGCTTCATGGGCTGTCCCGTGTGTGTGATGGGAATGCTTCGCTCCGGCTGTTTCTGTTCGATCTCCTTCCGGGGACAGGTGATGCTAAGGATGCCGTCCGACGAGAGCGCCGAAACGATGTCCGCCTCAGAGTGGCCTTTGGGAAGCATGTAGCGCCGCACAAAGTGTCTCGAGATGTAGCCATGTTCGTCCTGTTTCTCCTCGTGTTTGCCCTCTACCACGACCGAACCGTCCACGTACTTCACCGAGATTTCCTCCGGGGTGAACTGTTGCACGTCGAGGCTGATCTGGAACTTGTCGTTGGTGACGTTCACCGCTGATCCGGTGTCTCGCTTGCTGGCCACGCAGGAGCTGTGCCATGGGCGATTGTAACGACTGGTCTGTGGTTGGGACTGTGGCTGAAGTCGACGGTCGGTCACCGACACCAGAGCGTTGAGAAGATCATCTGCCCTGACGCCACTGCCGAAGTGCTGGTCCAGCAAGCGGGAACTCCAAAGTGGACGGTCCCACTCGTCGTCCCACCAGTTGCGGAAGAATATCGGGATGATCGACATTTTCACTGTTTACTGATTCTCTTTCACTGTTCACGGTATTTCACTTGAAAGATATCCTTTCTGACGAGATTTGATTGCGTTAATTCGCTTTGGGCTGGATTGGTATCGCGCTTGGTTGTATTCAACTGACTGAATTCACTGCGCTCTCAACGTGGTTTATATACATGAAAGCGCGCGCATCGTGAACGAGTGAGAGCGTTCTCGAAACGTCGAGTGAGCTCGATGGAACATTCGTGAGCAGTGAGTAACCGTTGCGAGAAATACGAACTCACGATGCGTTGATAAGCGTTTCCTATTATTGTTGATATTTGTCTTTTTGCATTTACAATAATAAGCACATCATTTGATGGAATGTAAGTAGAATCAATCGTTATGTAAAATTGTTGAAATGAATAATAAGAATTGCGCTAGAATTTACTAGAACATTCGATGGCCCAACGGTAGCGTGAGAACATTATGATTCATCTCATCACCCCGAAAGGTAAATCGAACGCAGCTATTGTGTTGCATGTTTCGCCCACCACGCGAAAGAAGAAACAAATCGTTACCGTATTTGAATCGAAGTTGTTGGTCGTGTACAGCACACGGGTGGTGTATTTTTAGACACTTTATTTGAGATAGATTGAAAATCAGTTAAAATTCAAATTTAAATTTTACATATGTACAGATTTTATTGAAATTTGTTTCAACATTTATGGATATTTTGAACGTGAACGTGTGAGAACGTTCTCGAAACGTCGAGTGAGCTCGATGGAACAATTGTGAGCATGCTCGAACATTCCACAGGGTGTATGGGATCGAAGTGAAGGAGCATTGTAAAATATCACAAAAAAGAACTTATTTTATTCAGTTGTTTAGATTTAAATCGCTCTTGATTAATTAATCTCATCTTTCATAGTGAATACAACAATCATTTTTTTCTTAATTTTGACAGTCAATATTACTCTTCCACATATTATGACTACATCATTCTAGACATAAATTTAAAAAAATATTCACTTAATAATTATCGAAAAATGGCAAATAAATTATTATTCTTCATAGTTGATCATAAACCAAAATAATATCTCGTTTTTACGAATTAAATAATTTTGTAAAATTTCGAGACGTCAAAACCACAACGGAGCGGATCGAAGCACGCCCGGATCGGATTGGATGCGTCTGGACTCATAGTTCCCGCGCCCATCACCATTCCTTCCTTCTTTTCGGTTTTTGACGTCGTGCGAAGCTGCCGTGTTTTCCGTACATCTCAAGTGAAATTATTTCACTTTTGCCCGCGAATAACACGTGTTTTACCAGAAAACTGTACGCAACAAGCAAGTAAAAATGCCGCTCGCCAAGGATTTCTTGCATCCGCTGCCCGCTGAGGAGAAGAGGAAGCACAAACTGAAGCGTTTGGTGCCCCATCCCAACTCGTACTTCATGGACGTAAAGTGCCCCGGCTGCTACAAGATCACCACCGTCTTCAGCCATGCCCAGAGCGTCGTGGTGTGTGCCGGTTGTTCGACGATCCTGTGCCAGCCGACCGGTGGCAAGGCCCGTCTGACCGAGGGCTGCTCGTTCCGCAGGAAGCCGTACTAAGAAGCCCGCTAGCACCATCCCCCGAAACCCGTGACGGTCGAATTGAGCGCCTTCCGATTGGATGGGTGATACCGCAGAGTGGATTCATCGCAGTGTTGGCCGGTCTAAATGCAAACGAATGGATTTTAAAGGGCAATTCCGACATTGAGTTCCCAAAGCTATCAGTGAGCATTGTATTCATACCGAAAGGAGTGTAATAAAGGCAGCAATTCGATCGTCTAATCATGTACCGTGTGTGTGCGTTCCATTATGTGAGGTTATGTTTCGTATCGGTGCCATTGCCTGCGTGTTTCATGCTATATGCGTGGTGGTGTGTGTTTGTGTGCATGCGGCATTTGACAGCTTCGTGTTGTTGATGTTGTTCCGCGGGGGCATTGTTGTGCTTGCCCATTACGCTGTACGGTTGCAAGTTCTGGTGTAATTGCGAATTTTCCAGCCTCTTGTGCAATATCCATTCTGCATTTCACAACATGACGACAATTTCGCGGTGTGATAGCTTTGTATACAAAAAATGAGTCACAAAACAAACAAAACGAACAACTGATGCGTAGATGGATTGTTTTGATTCACGCACCGTGTAGGGGATGCGAAGAAAGTGCAATTTTCAGTGGCTGATATGGTTGTTTTTTGATAAAATTCCTCAAGAAGTTTGTGTTGTGTTCAGTTGTATTGTGAAATATTTTACCGTTTCCTTCAAATTCTCTTGAATTTTTATTCGAATTCTTTGTAAATATCCATACACATTCAGCCACTTGTCTATTCTATTGCTGATTTTATTGATAATTATGTTCAATAGAGTAATAGTTCAACATATCGTTCTTTACAACATGTAGCCTAGATCTCGATCTCGTCCGCTACAATAATTGTTAATTAGGATGATTGTTTTCATGGTTTGTGGTCGTTTGGATCCAACGTTCGGCAACGTTATCCGAAAAAATACTGGATGCGTTCATACATGTTCATTTTTTATTAGAAGCTGTATTCGTTAAGTTCCTAGTATGTATGCTAGTATATAAACTAAATGAAGCTGTATATTTAAAGCAATTCTTCGAATATCGCTAAATGTGCCTTCCTCTCATTTTCTATGTATTGAACATTCCAGTGAAACGGTTATGGGTTTATTTTCATCCTGTTTTGGTTTTTCAATGGATTATAGTTACCGTATCATTTTTATTTAATTTCGAAAGGGGCTGCTAGGCCGTAGTGCTTACGGTATCATATTTAGTTTACATTAACTATTTTCGCTTCGTTTTAGGAACATGAATAAACGTTCAAGTATTGGGAGCTGAACACACACTCTTTCAGTAATGGAACAATGGATGAAAGATACCTACACAAATACCGGCTTAAATGAACAATCATACCTTCAAAATGTTTCTTAAGCTTTACTACAAACCGTGCATAAATATGATTTACTTAAAACACCATGTAAACGGATCAGTACATTGAAGATATTTGTCGTACCTGCCACTAGATGGTGCTACACGTTAATGCTTTCGTAATGCTATAAATTATATCGATACAAATTAGTTGCTATAATGGAATGTCAAACCCCCGTGCAATACATATGATTTTGGATCACATACTTTCAGGCGTTTTCAATTCATATTTCTTCAATTTTTGGAGCTTGTTTCCATTATCAAAAAAAAATTTATTAATATAATAAAATGAAACCAATAAGCCTATTTTGAATAAATATATCATCTTGAGTATTGTATACAACGAATTAAACCATTTCATATGAATCGCCTTCATTTCTTTCGACTCGCAATCAAAATTGTAAGCTGGTGATGACGAACACATCAAATTCGATTCGAAATTACCATAAACTGTTGAAACCACGCTCAAAGCGCAAGCATTTTATTAGTATGCAGTGTATGTGTCGTCAGCAGGTCTACCAATGTCGCGCTTACAGTATCAGCCTTTATTCCACCGCTTTGAACCAATTGACAGCACAACAGGTGGAAGGGTTTGGCAAATGTCCACCCCCAAGAAAGTCCTCCAAAATATCACGTATTCTGGCTCATTATCTTACGGCCTAGTCTGCAAACCAAAGAGTCCAAGGATTCTTGCGCATGAATGGTCTACTATATAAAGCTCATCGAAATCTTAGCAATTCATCAGTTCACTTGCTAACGCAACCTCAACAGCATTCGCTAACAATTCAACCAAACAACCCACACAAAACTAGCCAAAATGTTCAAGATTGTAAGTATTGTTGAAAGCGCACGGTTCTTTACCATTCTTATGAACTTTCTTCACTCCAAATAGGTGTGTCTGTTCGCCATCGTTGCCGTTGCTTCCGTTTCGGCCAAGGCTGATCCGAAACCGGCAGTACTTGCCTATGCTGCTGCTCCGGCTGCCGTGGTCGCTGCTCCGGCCGCTTATGTTGCCGAAGGTGCCGCTGTGTACGAACGCACTTTCCACGGAAATACTGCCCCGCTGGCCTACACCTACCCTTACGCTGCCCCATACGTTGCTGCCGCTCCCTATGTGGCTGGTGCTCCGCTCGCCTACTCCTCACAGTACGTTGCCGCTGCTCCGGCCCAGGTGCTGCTGAAGTAAAATGGAACACGGCGCAAGATGCTTGAAAAAAAATTCGTTAGTTAATGCAATAGTAAAGCTGTAAATACACCCTTGTTGACAGAATTAAATCATCCATATGCTTTATCTAAACATGATTGTTTTTTTATTGCTTCGGTCTGACTGATGACAATGACTGAACAGGCACATTTGTGCTTTGTGGACAATTTATTTAAATTTATTTTACCTTTTTTGCCGTTTATTTTGGTATGCAAATTTTCCGACATATTGTCAGTCCTATTTAAGCTAATGTGAGTCAAATGAGTGCTTAATGCATATCTTCTTTGCAATTTGCCTTATTGCGGGCATCTTTGAGCAATTAATTTCAACCTGAAGCAAAAATAATTCTTAATACCCCAAAGACAGCGGCGGATCAAACGGTAGGCGGAGTAGGCGGTCGCCTAGGGCCTCGCCGTGTTAGGGGCCCCAAACAACTTGTGCCGATTGTGCGATTTTTGGAAATTTAGCAGCAGAGTTAATTTATAGCACAAAATCTAATTAAAAAGGTAGAAAATTGATCGAAAATATCCCTAGATTTTATATATCCTTGGTTAGATATTTTTTTTATTTGATTAGCCATATCGGCCCGGTTACACCGCTACGCAAGTGAAGTATGCAGTGTATTCAAACTCCTTCTTCGTTATCGGCACGACATCTTCAGGATGCTTAAGCCTACCATTACTTGTTTTTTTTTTTACTTTATTTACCCGTAGGATAGTCAGTGCTGCGTACGGAGGTTTGGTGGGCCAAATGAAATTTTTCCGTGGTCCTGTCTTGTACAGATCGACTGCGCTACCAATACACCATCTGGCCGCCCCGTGAACCCTTATATGCCCTTTTACTTCAACCTATTCATGTATTCTATTTCTTGAACTTTCCGTTTGATATTACAACCTCATGGTTCTTGGAATACTATTTCTGTTTTTCTTGAATATTACTTATTCGAAGCTGGATTGTAGGTCCAGCTTATGTCCACCCACACTGTCCAAATACTTCGTCATATCCCCGTGTAGAATACTGTTCAAACTACATTGTTGTAATCTCAGTATCATTTGCATCGTTGTTAGACTGAAATTGTTCTAAAATTTCCAATTCTAAACCCATACGGTTGGAGATCAACACTGCGAAATCGTTGATCTAAATTAAAAAAAGAACACGAAAGAAGATACTTGAAGAAATCAAGTATGCATTGATATAAAAACGATTTATTCAGTGAAGAACCTATCATAGTAGTCTTGCTAAAACATTGTTTTGCGTGCTGAAAGTGGTCTCGTTTTTTTGCATTGAAAACTCAGTTTGTTTGAGAAAAATTAGTGAGTGCTTTGTGGTGTTGTATCCCTATAATTTGCTACTGACTATCAAATTTTGCCTGAGGAGCACATAGTGTGTTTCATACTGATGTAAATGTGCAAGTGGAAATGTAACGAAATGATCGCAAGTGTGTTCACAATGACTGAAGAGATCGGAACAGAAATTCTTGGATTTTTTGACGCACGGACAACCGACCTAAAATTGGAGCATCAAATTTAATAAGCGAAATTTAATCGAACGATCGAAATTCACATTAATATGTGCAGGGCCACGAGAGTTGACAAAATGCTGACAAATTTGTCGAATAACCAAATCAACTGGTCAACTGTGAAAACCACTATACCGTTGCCGCGCGCACAATTGTTTTCAGATTTCCGATACCAGGAGAGCATGTTTTTCCAGAGGTGACATCTGCAGCTTGGGACAAATTTGCCCATCACAATTGCTATTGCATACTATCAAACACGTGAGAACGATCGCTAATACGATATCAGAACGATATCAATAAAACGGAAAGCATCCTTCATCTCGCTCAAACTTTGGAACTAAATTCCATACAAAAACAGCTGTTTTCAGATTCCCGATACCAGGAAAGCATCCACGGAAGAGGTAGCACCTAGTACAGTAATTTTGCTCGAAAACCGCCTAAAGGTATGCAATGTTTAAACACTAACTTTCCATACAAACCAGCTGTTTTCAGATTTCCGATACCAGGAGAGCATGTTTTTCAAGAGGTGACACCTGGTACCAGCAGAGCAAGATGGCGCCCAACAATTCATGAAAAGTTTCATGAAATTATTTCATGAAATATTTCATGAAACATTTCATGAAAATTTCATGAAAATTTCATGAAAATTTCATGAAATATTTCATGAAATATTTCATGAAACATTTCATGAAATATTTCATGAATGAAATTTTTATGAATGAAAATTTCATTCATAAAAATTTCATTCATAAAAATTTCATTCATAAAAATTTCATTCATAAAAATTTCATTCATGAAAATTTCATTCACAAAAATTTCATTCATAAAAATTTCATTCATAAAAATTTCATTCATGAAAATTTCATTCATAAAAATTTCATTCATAAAAATTTCATTCTTTAAATTTTCATTCATAAAATTTTCATTCATGAAAATTTCATTCATTAAATTTTCATTAATAAAAAATTCATTCATAAAAATTTCATTCATAAAATTTTCTTTCATAAAAATTTCATTCATAAAATTTTCATTCATGAAAATTTCATTCATAAAATTTTCATTCATGAAAATTTCATTCATAAAATTTTCATTCATAAAAATTTCATTCATAAAATTTTCATTCATGAAAATTTCATTCATAAAATTTTCATTCATGAAAATTTCATTCATGAAAATTTCATTCATAAAAATTTCATTCATAAATTTTCATTCATAAAATTTTCATTCAATAAAATTTCATTCATGAAAATTTCATTCATGAAATATTTCATGAAATATTTCATGAAATATTTCATGAAATATTTCATGAAATATTTCATGAAATATTTCATGAAATTTTCATGAAATTTTCATGAAATTTTCATGAAATGTTTCATGAAATATTTCATGAAATAATCTCATGAAACTTTTCATGAATTGTTGGGCGCCATCTTGCTCTGCTGGTACCAGGTGTCACCTCTTGAAAAACATGCTCTCCTGGTATCGGAAATCTGAAAACAGCTGGTTTGTATGGAGAGTTAGTGTTTAAACATTGCATACCTTTAGGCGGGCAAAATTACCAGGTACTACCTTTTCCGTGCATACTCTCCTGGTACTATACATTTGAAAACTGGTAGTTTTCGAAGAAATTTTTCACGACCAACGGGAAAAATAGTGTTTAAATATTGCATACCTTTCGGCGGTTTTCGAAGAAATTGTTCACGACCAACGGGAAAGTAAGTGTTTAAACATTACATACCTTTAGGCGGTTTTCGAGCAAAATTACTGTACTAGGTGCTACCTCTTCCGTGGATGCTTTCCTGGTATCGGAAATCTGAAAACAGCTGTTTTTGTATGGAATTTCGTACCAGGCGATGGAAAGTTTGAGCGAAATGAAGGATGCTCTCCGTTTCATCCATTTTTCTTCAACTAGTGAACACTCTCACGGGTTTGATAGTACGCAATGCAATATTGATGAGCAAATTAATTCCACGCTGCAGGTTATTTCACCTGCAGCGCAAATTTATTCCACCTCTTGAAAAACATGCTCTCCTGGTATCGAAAATCTGAAAACAATTGTGTGCGCGGCAACGGTATAGTGGTTTTCACAGTTGACCAGCTGATTTGGTCATTGGTCAAATTAGTCAGCATTTTGTCAACTCTCGTGGCCCTGCACCTAATGGATCAAAGAATGCTATAAAACATGATAAGTTGTTGAAAAAGTTCAGTAAGTAGAAGCTCACCACAGGAATCAACCGTTAATTTTTATTCATCGCCTTAAACATCGACGTGAGCGAATGATCATGGAGGTAGTCTTTCAACACAAAAACTTGACATAACATTTAGTTTTCAAATGCTAAAAGCTATGCAAATTTAACCGACTGTGCTTAACACAAATTATTATTATTATATAAAATTTGCTTTGTTTGTTTAATGGGATGCACAATGTTAAACAATCCACTAAATAATAAACAAACAAAAAAATCGAAATTCACAATTTAGTAACTTGCTCATTATGTATTGCAAAATGTATGACAGGTGATTACCCCTCACAATGCGTCAGAGAATTAGCGATCTCCCGCCAGGATATGCAATATGCGGCATATTCACGTGGAGTATTTTGATTGAATGATTTTTTCTCTGCATTCGGCTCCATCTGGGGATCATCCTCATTGATGACGGCACCACTATCTGTGTTTGTCCCCGTGCTCGATTGTTTCGGCTGTCTTCCTCGACGACGTATCTTAAACATACCATGAGTACAACCGGCTTCACCCCGTGGAAACAGGATCGGGTACTGTAGTGGACGCATGATCTGGTTGGTCTCATACACTGGCCTTAATGATCCTGTAGCACGATGTTGCAGCACAATCTCCCGTGTATATTCCGTGCTACCGGCGATGTCGTCACAAACACACATGACCCATCTCACCTGCAGTCGGTGTGTTGTTCCGGCACTGGTCAATATCTGGTATACGTGAAAGGAGGCAAAGGCGCAGTTCATCGCGAACAGACATGAGTTCATACGTATGACTGATTAGGGGCAGCCCAGCGGCGGATCAAACGGCAATAGGCCCCGTCTTACTGCGCTTTTCGCCTTGTCTCATTTCAAGTCCCCTCAATGTCCCCCTTCCCTCCTGCATCGTTTTAAAAATTAGAGGCCCCAACTATATTTCCGCCCTGGGCCTCCAAGGGGATTGATCCTCTACTGCCATAACGCCACTACTTGGATCACATTTTCTACGATTTACGTACATTTACGTTTCCTGATTAGTCCAACGCCTTCTACGATTTTTCGCCCAAGGTACAGTTTTCAATCGGTTTACAATCAGAGAAATTTCTTAGAAACCTGTTTCGCTCATGTTGATGTTTTAGGCGATGAACAACACAATTGTTTTTAGATTTACGAAACCAGGAAAACAAGTTTTTCAAGAGGTGACACCTGCAGTGTGGAATAAATTTGCCCATCACTATTGCATTGCATATTATTAAACTCGTGAGAGCAATCCGCTAGTGTAAGGAAGATGGATGAAACGGAAACCACGGTTCATCTCGCACAAACTTTCCATCGGCTGGTACGAAATTCCCAACATAACCATCTGTTTTCAAATTTCCGATACCAGGAAACCAGGAACGGAAGAGGTAGCACCCAGTACAGCAATTTTGCTCGAAAACCGCCGAAAGGTATGCAATTTTTAAACACTAACTATCCCGTTGGTCGTGAAAAATTTCTTCGAAAACTACCAGTTTTCGAATGTATAGTACCAGGAGAGCATCCACGGAAGAGGTAGCTCCTGGTACTGCGCCGTAAGGTATGCAATGTGTATACACTAACTTTGCAACCAACTTTCCGCCGTAAGGTATGCAATGTTTATACACCAACTTTGCAACCAATTTTCAGCCGTAAGGTATGCAATGTTTATACACAACTTTTCATACAAACCAGCTGTTTTGAGATTTCCGATACCAGGAGAGCATGTACTTCAGGAGGTAACATCTTCCATCCCCCTCCCCCCTTCCCCCCTTCCCCACAAGCTGGCGACAAAGATGGCGGCCAAGATGGCGGACAAGATGGCGGCCAAGATGGCGGTCAAGATGGCGGACAAGATGGCGGACACAAGATGGCGGCCAAGATGGCGGCCAAGATGGCGGCCAAGATGGCGGCCAAGATGGCGGCCAAGATGGCGGACAAGATGGCGGCCAAGATGGCGGACAAGATGGCGGACAAGATGGCGGACAAGATGGCGGACAAGATGGCGGACAAGATGGCGGACACAAGATGGCGGACACAAGATGGCGGCCAAGATGGCGGACACAAGATGGCGGCCAAGATGGCGGACAAGATGGCGGACAAGATGGCGGCCAAGATGGCGGACAAGATGGCGGACACAAGATGGCGGCCAAGATGGCGGCCAAGATGGCGGACAAGATGGCGGACAAGATGGCGGACACAAGATGGCGGCCAAGATGGCGGACAAGATGGCGGCCAAGATGGCGGCCAAGATGGCGGACAAGATGGCGGACAAGATGGCGGACAAGATGGCGGACAAGATGGCGGACAAGATGGCGGCCAAGATGGCGGACAAGATGGCGGCCAAGATGGCGGACAAGATGGCGGACAAGATGGCGGACAAGATGGCGGACAAGATGGCGGCCAAGATGGCGGACAAGATGGCGGCCAAGATGGCGGACAAGATGGCGGACAAGATGGCGGACAAGATGGCGGCCAAGATGGCGGACAAGATGGCGGACAAGATAGCAGGCAAGATGGCGGCCAATATGGCGGACAAGATGGAGGACAAGATGGCGGACAAGATGGCGGACAAGATGGCGGCCAAGATGACGGACAAGATGGCGGACAAGATGGCGGACAAGATGGCGGACACAAGATGGCGGACAAGATGGCGGACAAGATGGCGGACAAGATGGCGGCCAAGATGGCGGCCAAGATGGCGGACAAGATGGTGGACAAGATGGCGGCCAAGATGGCGAACAAGATGGCGGACAAGATGGCGGACACAAGATGGCGGCCAAGATGGCGGACAAGATGGCGGCCAAGATGGCGGACAAGATGGCGGCCAAGATGGCGGCCAAGATGGCGGACAAGATGGCGGCTAAGATGGCGGACAAGATGGCGGCCAAGATGGCGGACAAGATGGCGGACAAGATGGCGGACAAGATGGCGGCCAAGATGGCGGACAAGATGGCGGACAAGATGGCGGCCAAGATGGCGGACAAGATGGCGGACAAGATAGCAGGCAAGATGGCGGCCAATATGGCGGACAAGATGGCGGACAAGATGGCGGCCAAGATGGCGGACAAGATGGCGGCCAAGACGGCGGACAAGATGGCGGACAAGATGGCGGACAAGATGGCGGCCAAGATGGCGGACAAGATGGCGGACACAAAATGGCGGTCAAGATGGCGGACAAGATGGCGGCCAAGATGGCGGCCAATATGGCGGACAATATGGCGGACAAGATGGCGGACAAGATGGTGGCCAAGATGGCGGACAAGATGCCGGACAAGATGGCGGCCAATATGGCGGCCAAGATGGCGGCCAATATGGCGACCAATATGGCGGCCAAGATGGCGGACAAAAGATGGCGGACAAGATGGCGGCCAATATGGCGGACAAAATGGCGGCCAAGATGGCGGCCAAGATGGCGGACAAGATGGCGGCCAAGATGGCGGACAAGATGGCGGACACAAGATGGCGGACACAAGATGGCGGCTAAGATGGCGGACACAAGATGGCGGCCAAGATGGCGGACAAGATGGCGGACAAGATGGCGGACAAGATGGCGGACAAGATGGTGGCCAAGATGGCGGACAAGATGGCGGACACAAGATGGCGGCCAAGATGGCGGCCAATATGGCGGACACAAGATGGCGGCCAAGATGGTAGACAAGATGGCGGCCAAGATGGCGAACAAGATGGCGGCCAAGATGGCGGCCAAGATGGCGGACAAGATGGCGGCCAAGATGGCGGACAAGATGGCGGACAAGATGGCGGCCAAGATGGCGGCCAAGATGGCGGACAAGATGGCGGACAAAAAGGCGGCCAAGATGGCGGACAAGATGGCGGACAAGATGGCGGACAAGATGGCGGACAAGATGGCGGACAAGATGGCGGACACAAGATGGCGGACACAAGATGGCGGCCAAAATGGCGGACACAAGATGGCGGACAAGATGGCGGACAAGATGGCGGACAAGATGGCGGACAAGATGGCGGCCAAGATGGCGGCCAAGATGGCGGCCAAGATGGCGGACAAGATGGCGGACACAAGATGGCGGACAAGATGGCGGACAAGATGGCGGACAAGATGGTGGCCAAGATGGTGGCCAAGATGGCGGACAAGATGGCGGCCAAGATGGCGGACACAAGATGGCGGCCAAGATGGCGGCCAAGATGGTGGCCAAGATGGCGGACAAGATGGCGGACAAGATGGCGGACACAAGATGGCGGCCAAGATGGCGGACAAGATGGCGGCCAAGATGGTGGCCAAGATGGCGGACAAGATGGCGGCCAAGATGGCGGACACAAGATGGCGGCCAAGATGGCGGCCAAGATGGCGGACAAGATGGCGGACAAGATGGCGGACACAAGATGGCGGCCAAGATGGCGGACAAGATGGCGGCCAAGATGGCGGACAAGATGGCGGACAAGATGGAGGCCAAGATGACGGACAAGATGGCGGACAAGATGGCGGACAAGATGGTGGACAAAATGGCGGACAAGATGGCGGCCAAGATGGCGGACAAGATGGCGGACACAAGATGGCGGACAAGATGGCGGACACAAGACGGCGGACAAGATGGCGGACAAGATGGCGGCCAATATGGCGGACAAGATGGCGGACAAGATGGCGGACAAGATGGCGGCCAAGATGGTGGCCAAGATGGCGGACAAGATGGCGGCCAAGATGGCGGACACAAGATGGCGGCCAAGATGGCGGCCAAGATGGCGGACAAGATGGCGGACAAGATGGCGGACAAGATGGCGGACACAAGATGGCGGACAAGATGGCGGCCAAGAAGGCGGACAAGATGGCGGCTAAGATGGCGGACAAGATGGCGGCCAATATGGCGGACAAGATGGCGGACAAGATGGCGGACAAGATGGCGGACAAGATGGCGGACAAGATGGCGGACAAGATGGCGGCCAAGATGGCGGACAAGATGGCGGACAAGATAGCAGGCAAAATGGCGGCCAAGATGGCGGACAAGATGGCGGACAAGATGGCGGCCAAGATGGCGGACAAGATGGCGGACAAGATGGCGGACAAGATGGCGGACAAGATGGCGGACAAGATGGCGGCCTATATGGTGGCCAACATGGCGGCCAAGATGGCGGCCAAGATGGCGGACAAGATGGCGAACAAGATGGCGGACAAGATGGCGGACAAGATGGCGGACAAGATGGCGGCCAAGATGGCGGACAAGATGGCGGACAAGATGGCGGACAAGATGGCGGACAAGATGGCGGACAAGATGGCGGCCAAGATGGCGGACAAGATGGCGGACAAGATAGCAGGCAAGATGGCGGCCAATATGACGGCCAAGATGGAGGACAAGATGGCGGACAAGATGGCGGCCAAGATGGCGGACAATATGGCGGACACAAGATGGCGGACAAGATGGCGGCCAAGATGGCGGACAAGATGGCGGACAAGATGGCGGACAAGATGGCGGCCAAGATGGCGGACAAGATGGCGGACAAGATAGCAGGCAAGATGGCGGCCAATATGACGGCCAAGATGGAGGACAAGATGGCGGACAAGATGGCGGCCAAGATGGCGGACAATATGGCGGACACAAGATGGCGGACAAGATGGCGGACAAGATGGTGGCCAAGATAGCGGCGAAGATGGCGGCCAAGATGGAGGACAAGATGGCGGACAAGATGGCGGCCAAGATGGCGGACAAGATGGCGGACAAGATGGCGGACAAGATGGCGGACAAGATGGCGGACAAGATGGCGGCCAAGATGGCGGACAAGATGGCGGACAAGATGGCGGACAAGATGGCGGCCAAGATGGCGGACAAGATGGCGGACAAGATAGCAGGCAAGATGGCGGCCAATATGACGGCCAAGATGGAGGACAAGATGGCGGACAAGATGGCGGCCAAGATGGCGGACAATATGGCGGACACAAGATGGCGGACAAGATGGCGGCCAACATGGCGGCCAAGATGGCGGCCAAGATGGCGGACAAGATGGAGGACAAGATGGTGGACAAGATGGCGGCCAAGATGGCGGACAAGATGGCGGCCAAGATGGCGGACAAGATGGCGGACAAGATGGCGGACAAGATGGCGGACAAGATGGCGGCCAAGATGGCGGACAAGATGGCGGACAAGATAGCAGGCAAGATGGCGGCCAATATGACGGCCAAGATGGAGGACAAGATGGCGGACAAGATGGCGGCCAAGATGGCGGACAATATGGCGGACACAAGATGGCGGACAAGATGGCGGACAAGATGGTGGCCAAGATAGCGGCGAAGATGGCGGCCAAGATGGCGGACAAGATGGCGGACACAAGATGGCGGCCAAGATGGCGGCCAAGATGGCGGCCAAGAAGGCGGACAAGATGGCGGACACAAGATGGCGGCCAAGATGGCGGACAAGATGGCGGCCAAGATGGCGGACAAGATGGCGGCCAAGATGGCGGCCAAGATGGCGGACAAGATGGCGGCTAAGATGGCGGACAAGATGGCGGACAAGATGGCGGACAAGATGGCGGACAAGATGGCGGACAAGATGGCGGCCAAGATGGCGGACAAGATGGCGGACAAGATGGTGGACAAGATGGCGGACAAGATGGCGGCCAAGATGGCGGACAAGATGGCGGACAAGATAGCAGGCAAAATGGCGGCCAATATGGCGGACAAGATGGCGGACAAGATGGCGGACAAGATAGCGGACAAGATGGCGGACAAGATGGCGGCTAAGATGGCGGACAAGATGGCGGCCAAGACGGCGGCCAAGATGGCGGACAAGATGGCGGACAAGATGGCGGACAAGATGGCGGCCAAGATGGCGGACAAGATGGCGGACAAGATGGCGGCCAAGATGGCGGACAAGATGGCGGACAAGATGGCGGACACAAGATGGCGGCCAAGATGGCGGACAAGATGGCGGACACAAGATGGCGGCCAAGATGGTGGACAAGATGGCGGCCTAGATGGCGGCCTAGATGGCGGACAAGATGGCGGCCAAGATGGCGGACAAGATGGCGGCCAAGATGGCGGCCAAGATGGCGGCCAAGATGGCGGCAAAGATGGCGGACAAGATGGCGGACAAGATGGCGGACAAGATGGCGGACACTAGATGGCGGCCAAGATGGCGGACAAGATGGCGGCCAAGATTGCGGACAAGATGGCGGACAAGATGGCGGCCAAGATGGCGGACAAGATGGCGGACAAGATGGCGGACAAGATAGCAGGCAAGATGGCGGCCAATATGGCGGACAAGATGGCGGACAAGATGGCGGACAAGATGGCGGACAAGATGGCGGCCAAGATGGCGGACAAGATGGCGGCCAAGATGGCGGACACAAGATGGCGGCCAAGATGGCGGCCAAGATGGCGGACAAGATGGCGGACAAGATGGTGGACACAAGATGGCGGCCAAGATGGCGGACAAGATGGCGGCCAAGATGGCGGACAAGATGGCGGCCAAGTTGGCGGACAAGATGGAGGCCAAGATTGCGGACAAGATGGCGGCCAAGATGGCGGACAAGATGGCGGCTAAGATGGCGGACAAGATGGCGGCCAAGATGGCGGACAAGATGGCGGCCAAGATGGCGGACAAGATGGCGGACACAAGATGGCGGCCAAGATGGCGGCCAAGATGGCGTACAATTTGGCGGACACAAGATGGCGGCCAATATGGCGGCCAAGATGGCGGCCAATATGGCGGCCAATATGGCGGCCAAGATGGCGGACAAAAGATGGCGGACAAGATGGCGGCCAATATGGCGGACAAAATGGCGGCCAAGATGGCGGCCAAGATGGCGGACAAGATGGCGGCCAAGATGGCGGACAAGATGGCGGACACAAGATGGCGGACACAAGATGGCGGCTAAGATGGCGGACACAAGATGGCGGCCAAGATGGCGGACAAGATGGCGGACAAGATGGCGGACAAGATGGCGGACAAGATGGCGGACAAGATGGTGGCCAAGATGGCGGACAAGATGGCGGACACAAGATGGCGGCCAAGATGGCGGCCAATATGGCGGACACAAGATGGCGGCCAAGATGGTAGACAAGATGGCGGCCAAGATGGCGAACAAGATGGCGGCCAAGATGGCGGCCAAGATGGCGGACAAGATGGCGGCCAAGATGGCGGACAAGATGGCGGACAAGATGGCGGCCAAGATGGCGGCCAAGATGGCGGCCAAGATGGCGGACAAGATGGCGGACAAAAAGGCGGCCAAGATGGCGGACAAGATGGCGGACAAGATGGCGGACAAGATGGCGGACAAGATGGCGGACACAAGATGGCGGACACAAGATGGCGGCCAAAATGGCGGACACAAGATGGCGGACAAGATGGCGGACAAGATGGCGGACAAGATGGCGGACAAGATGGCGGCCAAGATGGCGGCCAAGATGGCGGCCAAGATGGCGGACAAGATGGCGGACACAAGATGGCGGACAAGATGGCGGACAAGATGGCGGACAAGATGGTGGCCAAGATGGTGGCCAAGATGGCGGACAAGATGGCGGCCAAGATGGCGGACACAAGATGGCGGCCAAGATGGCGGCCAAGATGGTGGCCAAGATGGCGGACAAGATGGCGGACAAGATGGCGGACACAAGATGGCGGCCAAGATGGCGGACAAGATGGCGGCCAAGATGGTGGCCAAGATGGCGGACAAGATGGCGGCCAAGATGGCGGACACAAGATGGCGGCCAAGATGGCGGCCAAGATGGCGGACAAGATGGCGGACAAGATGGCGGACACAAGATGGCGGCCAAGATGGCGGACAAGATGGCGGCCAAGATGGCGGACAAGATGGCGGACAAGATGGAGGCCAAGATGGCGGACAAGATGGCGGACAAGATGGCGGACAAGATGGTGGACAAAATGGCGGACAAGATGGCGGCCAAGATGGCGGACAAGATGGCGGACACAAGATGGCGGACAAGATGGCGGACACAAGACGGCGGACAAGATGGCGGACAAGATGGCGGCCAATATGGCGGACAAGATGGCGGCCAAGATGGCGGACAAGATGGCGGCCAAGATGGTGGCCAAGATGGCGGACAAGATGGCGGCCAAGATGGCGGACACAAGATGGCGGCCAAGATGGCGGCCAAGATGGCGGACAAGATGGCGGACAAGATGGCGGACAAGATGGCGGACACAAGATGGCGGACAAGATGGCGGCCAAGAAGGCGGACAAGATGGCGGCTAAGATGGCGGACAAGATGGCGGCCAATATGGCGGACAAGATGGCGGACAAGATGGCGGACAAGATGGCGGACAAGATGGCGGACAAGATGGCGGACAAGATGGCGGACAAGATGGCGGCCAAGATGGCGGACAAGATGGCGGACAAGATAGCAGGCAAAATGGCGGCCAAGATGGCGGACAAGATGGCGGACAAGATGGCGGCCAAGATGGCGGACAAGATGGCGGACAAGATGGCGGACAAGATGGCGGACAAGATGGCGGACAAGATGGCGGCCTATATGGTGGCCAACATGGCGGCCAAGATGGCGGCCAAGATGGCGGACAAGATGGCGAACAAGATGGCGGACAAGATGGCGGACAAGATGGCGGACAAGATGGCGGCCAAGATGGCGGACAAGATGGCGGACAAGATGGCGGACAAGATGGCGGACAAGATGGCGGACAAGATGGCGGCCAAGATGGCGGACAAGATGGCGGACAAGATAGCAGGCAAGATGGCGGCCAATATGACGGCCAAGATGGAGGACAAGATGGCGGACAAGATGGCGGCCAAGATGGCGGACAATATGGCGGACACAAGATGGCGGACAAGATGGCGGCCAAGATGGCGGACAAGATGGCGGACAAGATGGCGGACAAGATGGCGGCCAAGATGGCGGACAAGATGGCGGACAAGATAGCAGGCAAGATGGCGGCCAATATGACGGCCAAGATGGAGGACAAGATGGCGGACAAGATGGCGGCCAAGATGGCGGACAATATGGCGGACACAAGATGGCGGACAAGATGGCGGACAAGATGGTGGCCAAGATAGCGGCGAAGATGGCGGCCAAGATGGAGGACAAGATGGCGGACAAGATGGCGGCCAAGATGGCGGACAAGATGGCGGACAAGATGGCGGACAAGATGGCGGACAAGATGGCGGACAAGATGGCGGCCAAGATGGCGGACAAGATGGCGGACAAGATGGCGGACAAGATGGCGGCCAAGATGGCGGACAAGATGGCGGACAAGATAGCAGGCAAGATGGCGGCCAATATGACGGCCAAGATGGAGGACAAGATGGCGGACAAGATGGCGGCCAAGATGGCGGACAATATGGCGGACACAAGATGGCGGACAAGATGGCGGCCAACATGGCGGCCAAGATGGCGGCCAAGATGGCGGACAAGATGGAGGACAAGATGGTGGACAAGATGGCGGCCAAGATGGCGGACAAGATGGCGGCCAAGATGGCGGACAAGATGGCGGACAAGATGGCGGACAAGATGGCGGACAAGATGGCGGCCAAGATGGCGGACAAGATGGCGGACAAGATAGCAGGCAAGATGGCGGCCAATATGACGGCCAAGATGGAGGACAAGATGGCGGACAAGATGGCGGCCAAGATGGCGGACAATATGGCGGACACAAGATGGCGGACAAGATGGCGGACAAGATGGTGGCCAAGATAGCGGCGAAGATGGCGGCCAAGATGGCGGACAAGATGGCGGACACAAGATGGCGGCCAAGATGGCGGCCAAGATGGCGGCCAAGAAGGCGGACAAGATGGCGGACACAAGATGGCGGCCAAGATGGCGGACAAGATGGCGGCCAAGATGGCGGACAAGATGGCGGCCAAGATGGCGGCCAAGATGGCGGACAAGATGGCGGCTAAGATGGCGGACAAGATGGCGGACAAGATGGCGGACAAGATGGCGGACAAGATGGCGGACAAGATGGCGGCCAAGATGGCGGACAAGATGGCGGACAAGATGGTGGACAAGATGGCGGACAAGATGGCGGCCAAGATGGCGGACAAGATGGCGGACAAGATAGCAGGCAAAATGGCGGCCAATATGGCGGACAAGATGGCGGACAAGATGGCGGACAAGATAGCGGACAAGATGGCGGACAAGATGGCGGCTAAGATGGCGGACAAGATGGCGGCCAAGACGGCGGCCAAGATGGCGGACAAGATGGCGGACAAGATGGCGGACAAGATGGCGGCCAAGATGGCGGACAAGATGGCGGACAAGATGGCGGCCAAGATGGCGGACAAGATGGCGGACAAGATGGCGGACACAAGATGGCGGCCAAGATGGCGGACAAGATGGCGGACACAAGATGGCGGCCAAGATGGTGGACAAGATGGCGGCCTAGATGGCGGCCTAGATGGCGGACAAGATGGCGGCCAAGATGGCGGACAAGATGGCGGCCAAGATGGCGGCCAAGATGGCGGCCAAGATGGCGGCAAAGATGGCGGACAAGATGGCGGACAAGATGGCGGACAAGATGGCGGACACTAGATGGCGGCCAAGATGGCGGACAAGATGGCGGCCAAGATTGCGGACAAGATGGCGGACAAGATGGCGGCCAAGATGGCGGACAAGATGGCGGACAAGATGGCGGACAAGATAGCAGGCAAGATGGCGGCCAATATGGCGGACAAGATGGCGGACAAGATGGCGGACAAGATGGCGGACAAGATGGCGGCCAAGATGGCGGACAAGATGGCGGCCAAGATGGCGGACACAAGATGGCGGCCAAGATGGCGGCCAAGATGGCGGACAAGATGGCGGACAAGATGGTGGACACAAGATGGCGGCCAAGATGGCGGACAAGATGGCGGCCAAGATGGCGGACAAGATGGCGGCCAAGTTGGCGGACAAGATGGAGGCCAAGATTGCGGACAAGATGGCGGCCAAGATGGCGGACAAGATGGCGGCTAAGATGGCGGACAAGATGGCGGCCAAGATGGCGGACAAGATGGCGGCCAAGATGGCGGACAAGATGGCGGACACAAGATGGCGGCCAAGATGGCGGCCAAGATGGCGTACAATTTGGCGGACACAAGATGGCGGCCAAGATGGCGGACAAGATGGCGGACAAGATGGCGGACAAGATGGCGGACAAGATGGCGGACAAGATGGCGGCGAAGATGGTGGCCAAGATGGCGGACAAGATGGCGGACAAGATGGCGGACACAAGATGGCGGCCAAGATGGCGGCCAAGATGGTGGCCAAGATGGCGGACAAGATGGCGGACACAAGATGGCGGCCAAGATGGCGGCAAAGATGGCGGACAAGATGGCGGACAAGATGGCGGACACAAGATGGCGGCCAAGATGGCGGCCAAGATGGCGGCCAAGATGGTGGCCAAGATGGCGGACAAGATGGCGGCCAAGATGGCGGCCAAGATGGCGGACACAAGATGGCGGCCAAGATGGCGGCCAAGATGGCGGACACAAGATGGCGGACAAGATGGCGGACAAGATGGCGGACACAAGATGGTGGCCAAGATGGCGGAAAAGATGGCGGACAAGATGGCGGACAAGATGGCGGACAAGATAGCGGCCAAGATGGCGGACAAGATGGCGTCCAAGATGGCGGCCAAGATGGCGGACAAGATGGCGGACAAGATGGCGGACAGGATAGCAGGCAAGTTGGCGGCCAATATGGCGGACAAGATGGCGGACAAGATGGCGGACAAGATGGCGGACAAGATGGCGGACAAGATGGCGGACAAGATGGCGGACACAAGATGGCGGCCAAGATGGCGGACAAGATGGCGGACAAGATGGCGGCCAAGTTGGCGGACACAAGATGGCGGACAAGATGGCGGCCGAAATGGCGGACAAGATGGCAGCCAAGATGGCGGACACAAGATGGCGGACACAAGATGGCGGACAAGATAGCGGACAAGATGGCGGACAAGATGGCGGACAAGATGGCGGACAAGATGGCGGACAAGATGGCGGACAAGATGGCGGACAAGCTGGCGGACAAGATGGCGGCCAAGATGGCGGACAAGATGGCGGACAAAATAGCAGGCAAAATGGCGGCCAAGATGGCGGACAAGATGGCGGACAAGATGGCGGCCAAGATGGCGGACAAGATGGCGGACAAGATGGCGGCCAAGATGGCGGACAAGATGGCGGACAAGATGGCGGCCAAGATGGCAGACAAGATGGCGGACACAAGATGGCGGCCAAGATGGCGGACAAGATGGCGGACAAGATGGCGGCCAAGATGGCGGCCAAGATGGCGGACAAGATGGCGGACAAGATGGCGAGCACAAGATGGCGGCCAAGATGGCGGACAAGATGGCGGACAAGATGGCGGCCAAGATGGCGGACAAGATGGCGGACAAGATGGCGGCCAAGATGGCAGACAAGATGGCGGACACAAGATGGCGGCCAAGATGGCGGACAAGATGGCGGACAAGATGGCGGCCAAGATGGCGGCCAAGATGGCGGACAAGATGGCGGACAAGATGGCGAACACAAGATGGCGGCCAAGATGGCGGACAAGATGGCGGACAAGATGGCGGACAAGATGGCGGCCAAGATGGCGGACAAGATGGCGGACAAGATGGCGGCCAAGATGGCGGACAAGATGGCGGACAAGATGGCGGCCAAGATGGCAGACAAGATGGCGGACACAAGATGGCGGCCAAGATGGCGGACAAGATGGCGGACAAGATGGCGGCCAAGATGGCGGCCAAGATGGCGGACAAGATGGCGGACAAGATGGCGAACACAAGATGGCGGCCAAGATGGCGGACAAGATGGCGGACAAGATGGCGGCCAAGATGGCGGACAAGATGGCGGACACAAGATGGCGGCCAATATGGCGGACACAAGATGGCGGACAAGATGGCGGACAAGATGGCGGACAAGATGACGGACAAGATGGCGGACAAGATAGCAGGCAAGATGGCGGCCAATTTGGCGGACAAGATGGCGGACAAGATGGCGGACAAAATAGCGGCCAAGATGGTGGTCTAGATGACGGACAAGATGGCGGACACAAGATGGCGGCCAAGATGGCGGACAAGATGGCGGACACGAGATGGCGGCCAAGATGGCGGCCAATATGGCGGCCAAGATGGCGGCCAAGATGGCGGACAAGATGGCGGACAAGATGGCGGCCAAGATGGCGGACAAGATGGCGGACACAAGATGGCGGACAAGATGGCGGACAAGATGGCGGCCAAGATGGCGGACAAGATGGCGGACAAGATGGCGGCCAAGATGGCAGACAAGATGGCGGACACAAGATGGCGGCCAAGATGGCGGACAAGATGGCGGACAAGATGGCGGACAAGATGGCGGACAAGATGGCGGCCAAGATGGTGGCCAAGATGGCGGCCAAGATGGCGGCCAAGATGGCGGACAAGATAGCAGGCAAGATGGCGGCCAAGATGGCGGACAAGATAGCAGGCAAGATGGCGGCCAATATGGCGGACAAGATGGCGGACAAGATGGCGGACACAAGATGGCGGACAAGATGGCGGCCGAAATGGCGGACAAGATGGCAGCCAAGATGGCGGACACAAGATGGCGGACAAGATAGCGGACAAGATGGCGGACAAGATGGCGGACAAGATGGCGGCCAAGATGGCGGACAAGATGGCGGACAAGATGGCGGACAAGATGGCGGACAAGATGGCGGCCAAGATGGTGGCCAAGATGGCGGCCAAGATGGCGGCCAAGATGGCGGACAAGATAGCAAGCAAGATGGCGGCCAAGATGGCGGACAAGATAGCAGGCAAGATGGCGGCCAATTTGGCGGACAAGATGGCGGACAAGATGGCGGACAAGATGGCGGACACAAGATGGCGGACAAGATGGCGGCCGAAATGGCGGACAAGATGGCAGCCAAGATGGCGGACACAAGATGGCGGACAAGATGGCGGACAAGATGGCGGACACAAGATGGCGGCCAAGATGGCGGCCAAGATGGTGGCCAAGATGGCGGACAAGATGGCGGACACAAGATGGCGGCCAAGATGGCGGCAAAGATGGCGGACAAGATGGCGGACAAGATGGCGGACACAAGATGGCGGCCAAGATGGCGGACAAGATGGCGGCCAAGATGGTGGCCAAGATGGCGGACAAGATGGCGGCCAAGATGGCGGCCAAGATGGCGGACACAAGATGGCGGCCAAGATGGCGGCCAAGATGGCGGACACAAGATGGCGGACAAGATGGCGGACAAGATGGCGGACACAAGATGGTGGCCAAGATGGCGGAAAAGATGGCGGACAAGATGGCGGACAAGATGGCGGACAAGATAGCGGCCAAGATGGCGGACAAGATGGCGTCCAAGATGGCGGCCAAGATGGCGGACAAGATGGCGGACAAGATGGCGGACAAGATAGCAGGCAAGATGGCGGCCAATATGGCGGACAAGATGGCGGACAAGATGGCGAACAAGATGGCGGACAAGATGGCGGACAAGATGGCGGACAAGATGGCGGACACAAGATGGCGGCCAAGATGGCGGACAAGATGGCGGACAAGATGGCGGACAAGATGGCGGACACAAGATGGCGGACAAGATGGCGGCCGAAATGGCGGACAAGATGGCAGCCAAGATGGCGGACACAAGATGGCGGACACAAGATGGCGGACAAGATAGCGGACAAGATGGCGGACAAGATGGCGGACAAGATGGCGGACAAGATGGCGGACAAGATGGCGGACAAGATGGCGGACAAGATGGCGGACAAGATGGCGGCCAAGATGGCGGACAAGATGGCGGACAAGATAGCAGGCAAAATGGCGGCCAAGATGGCGGACAAGATGGCGGACAAGATGGCGGCCAAGATGGCGGACAAGATGGCGGACAAGATGGCGGCCAAGATGGCGGACAAGATGGCGGACAAGATGGCGGCCAAGATGGCAGACAAGATGGCGGACACAAGATGGCGGCCAAGATGGCGGACAAGATGGCGGACAAGATGGCGGCCAAGATGGCGGCCAAGATGGCGGACAAGATGGCGGACAAGATGGCGAACACAAGATGGCGGCCAAGATGGCGGACAAGATGGCGGACAAGATGGCGGCCAAGATGGCGGACAAGATGGCGGACAAGATGGCGGCCAAGATGGCAGACAAGATGGCGGACACAAGATGGCGGCCAAGATGGCGGACAAGATGGCGGACAAGATGGCGGCCAAGATGGCGGCCAAGATGGCGGACAAGATGGCGGACAAGATGGCGAACACAAGATGGCGGCCAAGATGGCGGACAAGATGGCGGACAAGATGGCGGACAAGATGGCGGCCAAGATGGCGGACAAGATGGCGGACAAGATGGCGGCCAAGATGGCGGACAAGATGGCGGACAAGATGGCGGCCAAGATGGCAGACAAGATGGCGGACACAAGATGGCGGCCAAGATGGCGGACAAGATGGCGGCCAAGATGGCGGCCAAGATGGCGGACAAGATGGCGGACAAGATGGCGAACACAAGATGGCGGCCAAGATGGCGGACAAGATGGCGGACAAGATGGCGGCCAAGATGGCGGACAAGATGGCGGACACAAGATGGCGGCCAATATGGCGGACAAGATGGCGGACACAAGATGGCGGACAAGATGGCGGACAAGATGGCGGACAAGATGACGGACAAGATGGCGGACAAGATAGCAGGCAAGATGGCGGCCAATTTGGCGGACAAGATGGCGGACAAGATGGCGGCCAAAATAGCGGCCAAGATGGTGGTCTAGATGACGGACAAGATGGCGGACACAAGATGGCGGCCAAGATGGCGGACAAGATGGCGGACACAAGATGGCGGACAAGATGGCGGCCGAAATGGCGGACAAGATGGCAGCCAAGATGGCGGACACAAGATGGCGGACAAGATAGCGGACAAGATGGCGGACAAGATGGCGGACAAGATGGCGGCCAAAATAGCGGCCAAGATGGCGGACAAGATGGCGGCCAAAATGGCGGACAAGATGGCGGCCAAGATGGCGGACAAGATGGCGGACAAGATGGCGGCCAATATGGCGGCCAAGATGGCGGCCAAGATGGCGGCCAATATGGCGGCCAATATGGCGGCCAAGATGGCGGCCAATATGGCGGCCAAGATGGCGGCCAAGATGGCGGACAAGATGGCGGACAAGATGGCGGCCAAGATGGCGGACAAGATGGCGGACACAAGATGGCGGACAAGATGGCGGACAAGATGGCGGCCAAGATGGCGGACAAGATGGCGGACAAGATGGCGGCCAAGATGGCAGACAAGATGGCGGACACAAGATGGCGGCCAAGATGGCGGACAAGATGGCGGACAAGATGGCGGACAAGATGGCGGACAAGATGGCGGCCAAGATGGTGGCCAAGATGGCGGCCAAGATGGCGGCCAAGATGGCGGACAAGATAGCAGGCAAGATGGCGGCCAAGATGGCGGACAAGATAGCAGGCAAGATGGCGGCCAATTTGGCGGACAAGATGGCGGACAAGATGGCGGACACAAGATGGCGGACAAGATGGCGGCCGAAATGGCGGACAAGATGGCAGCCAAGATGGCGGACACAAGATGGCGGACAAGATAGCGGACAAGATGGCGGACAAGATGGCGGACAAGATGGCGGCCAAAATGGCGGACAAGATGGCGGCCAAGATGGTGGCCAAGATGGCGGCCAAGATGGCGGATAAGATGGCGGACAAGATGGCGGACAATATGGCGGCAAAGATGGCGGACAAGATGGCGGACAAGATGGCGGCCAAGATGGCGGTCAAGATGGCGGACAATATGGTGGCCTAGATGGCGGCCAAGATGGCTGCCAAGATGGCGGCCAAGATGGCGGACAAGATGGCGGACAAGATGGCGGTCAAGATGCCGGACAAGATGGCGGACAAGATGGCGGACAAGATGGCGGCCTATATGGTGGCCAAGATGGCGGCCAAGATGGCGGCCAAAATGGCGGACAAGATGGCGAACAAGATCGCGGACAAGATGGCGGACAAGATGGCGGACAAGATGGCGGACAAGATGGCGGACAAGATGGCGGACAAGATGGCGGACAAGATGGCGGCCAAGATGGCGGACAAGATGGCGGACAAGATAGCAGGCAAGATGGCGGACAAGATGGCGGCTAAGATGGCGGACAAGATGGCGGCCAAGATGGCGGACCAAATATGGCGGACAAGATGGCGGCCAAGATGGCGGACAAGATGGCGGCCAAGATGGCGGACAAGATGGCGGACAAGACGGCGGACAAGATGGCGGACAAGATGGCGGACACAAGATGGCGGACAAGATGGCGAACAAGATGGCGGACAAGATGGCGGACAAGATGGCGGACAAGATGGCGGACAAGATGGCGGACAAGATGGCGGACAAGATGGCGGCCAAGATGGCAGACAAGATGGCGGACACAAGATGGCGGACAAGATGGCGGACAAGATGGCGGCCAAGATGGCGGACAAGATGGCGGACAAGATGGCGGCCAAGATGGCAGACAAGATGGCGGACACAAGATGGCGGCCAAGATGGCGGACAAGATGGCGGACAAGATGGTGGCCAAGATGGCGGACAAGATGGCGGCCAAGATGGCGGCCAAGATGGCGGACAAGATGGCGGACAAGATGGCGGACACAAGATGGCGGCCAAGATGGCGGACAAGATGGCGGACACAAGATGGCGGCCAAGATGGCGGACCAAATATGGCGGACAAGATGGCGGCCAAGATGGCGGACAAGATGGCGGCCAAGATGGCGGACAAGATGGCGGACAAGACGGCGGACAAGATGGCGGACAAGATGGCGGACACAAGATGGCGGACAAGATGGCGAACAAGATGGCGGACAAGATGGCGGACAAGATGGCGGACAAGATAGCAGGCAAGATGGCGGCCAATATGGCGGACAAGATGGCGGACAAGATGGCGGCCAAGATGGCGGACAAGATGGCGGCCAAGACGGCAGATAAGATGGCGGACACAAGATGGCGGACAAGATGGCGGACAAGACGGCGGACAAGATGGCGGACAAGATGGCGGACACAAGATGGCGGCCAAGATGGCGGACAAGATGGCGGACACAAGATGGCGGACACAAGATGGCGGCCAAGATGGCGGACAAGATGGCGGACAAGATGGCGGACAAGATGGCGGCCAAGATGGTGGCCAAGATGGCGGCCAAGATGGCGGACAAGATAACGGCCAAGATGGCGGCCAAGATGGCGGCCCAGATGGCGGCCAAGATGGCGGCCAAGATGGCGGCCAAGATGGCGGACAAGATGGCGGACAAGATGGCGGACACAAGATGGCGGCCAAGATGGCGGCCAAGATGGCGGACAAGATGGCGGACACAAGATGGCGGCCAAGATGGTGGACAAGATGGTGGCCTAGATGGCTGCCAAGATGGCGGACAAGATGGCGGACAAGATGGCGGACAAGATGGCGGACAAGATGGCGGTCAAGATGGCGGACAAGATGGCGGACAAGATGGCGGACAAGATGGCGGCCTATATGGTGGCCAAGATGGCGGCCAAGATGGCGGCCAAGATGGCGGACAAGATGGCGAACAAGATGGCGGACAAGATGGCGGACAAGATGGCGGACAAGATGGCGGCCAAGATGGCGGACAAGATGGCAGACAAGATGGCGGACAAGATGGCGGACAAGATGGCGGACAAGATGGCGGCCAAGATGGCGGCCAAGATGGCGGACAAGATGGCGGCCAAGATGGCGGACAAGATGGCGGACAAGATGGCGGACACAAGATGGCGGCCAAGATGGCGGACAAGATGGCGGACACAAGATGGCGGCCAAGATGGCGGCCAAGATGGTGGCCAAGATGGCGGACAAGATGGCGGACACAAGATGGCGGCCAAGATGGCGGCAAAGATGGCGGACAAGATGGCGGACAAGATGGCGGACACAAGATGGCGGCCAAGATGGCGGACAAGATGGCGGCCAAGATGGTGGCCAAGATTGCGGACAAGATGGCGGCCAAGATGGCGGCCAAGATGGCGGACACAAGATGGCGGCCAAGATGGCGGCCAAGATGGCGGACAAGATGGCGGACAAGATGGCGGACAAGATGGCGGACACAAGATGGTGGCCAAGATGGCGGAAAAGATGGCGGACAAGATGGCGGACAAGATGGCGGACAAGATAGCGGCCAAGATGGCGGACAAGATGGCGTCCAAGATGGCGGCCAAGATGGCGGACAAGATGGCGGACAAGATGGCGGACAAGATAGCAGGCAAGATGGCGGCCAATATGGCGGACAAGATGGCGGACAAGATGGCGGACAAGATGGCGGACAAGATGGCGGACAAGATGGCGGACAAGATGGTGCACAAGATGGCGGACACAAGATGGCGGACAAGATGGCGGACAAGATTGCCATATTGGCCGCCATCTTGTCCGCCATCTTGTCCGCCATCTTGTCCGCCATCTTGGCCGCCATCTTGTCCGCCATCTCTGCCGCCATCTTGTCCGCCATCGTGTCCGCCATCTTGTCCGCCATCTTGTCCGCCATCTTGTCCGCCATCTTGGCCGCTATCTTGTCCGCCATCTTGGCCGCCATCTAGGCCGCCATCTTGTCCGCCATCTCGGCCGCCATCTTGTCCGCCATCTTGTTCGCCATCTTGTCCGCCATCTTGTCCGCCATCTTGTCCGCCATCTTGTCCGCCATATTGGCCGCCATCTTGCCTGCCATCTTGTCCGCCATCTTGTCCGCCATCTTGGCCGCCATCTTGGACGCCATCTTGTCCGCCATCTTGGCCGCTATCTTGTCCGCCATCTTGTCCGCCATATTGGCCGCCATCTTGCCTGCTATCTTGTCCGCCATCTTGTCCGCCATCTTGGCCGCCATCTTGGACGCCATCTTGTCCGCCATCTTGGCCGCTATCTTGTCCGCCATCTTGTCCGCCATCTTGTCCGCCATCTTTTCCGCCATCTTGGCCACCATCTTGTGTCCGCCATCTTGTCCGCCATCTTGGCCGCCATCTTGTGTCCGCCATCTTGTCCGCCATCTTGTCCGCCATCTTTGCCGCCATCTTGGCCGCCATCTTGTGTCCGCCATCTTGTCCGCCATCTTGGCCACCATCTTGGCCGCCATCTTGGCCGCCATCTTGTGTCCGCCATCTTGTCCGCCATCTTGTCCGCCATCTTGTCCGCCATCTTGGCCGCCATCTCGTGTCCGCCATCTTGTCCGCCATCTTGTCCGCCATCTTGTCCGCCATCTTGGCCGCCATCTTGTGTCCGCCAAATTGTACGCCATCTTGGCCGCCATCTTGGCCGCCATCTTGTGTCCGCCATCTTGTCCGCCATCTTGGCCGCCATCTTGTCCGCCATCTTGGCCGCCATCTTGTCCGCCATCTTAGCCGCCATCTTGTCCGCCATCTTGGCCGCCATCTTGTCCGCCATCTAGGCCGCCATCTTGTCCACCATCTTGTGTCCGCCATCTTGTCCACCTTCTTGTCCGCCATCTTGGCCGCCATCTTGGCTGCCATCTTGGCCGCCATCTAGGCCGCCATCTTGGCCGCCATCTTGGCCGCCATTTTGGCCGCCATCTTGGCCGCCATCTTGTACGCCATCTTGTGTCCGCCATCTTGTCCACCATATTGTCCGCCATCTTGTTCGCCATCTTGTCCGCCATCTTGTTCGCCATCTTGGCCGCCATCTTGTGTTCGCCATCTTGTGCACCATCTTGTCCGCCATCTTGTCCGCCATCTTGGCCGCCATCTTGGCCGCCATCTCGGCCGCCATCTTGTCCGCCATCTTGTCCGCCATCTTGGCCGCCATCTTGTCCGCCATCTTGTCCGCCATCTTGTCCGCCATCTTGTCCGCCATCTTGTCCGCCATCTTGTCCGCCATCTTGTCCGCCATCTTGGCCGCCATCTTGGCCGCTATCTTGTCCGCCATCTTGTCCGCCATCTTGGCCGCCATCTTGGCCGCCATCTTGGCCGCCATCTTGTCCGCCATCTTGTCCGCCATCTTGGCCGCCATCTTGTCCGCCATCTTGTGTCCGCCATCTTGTCCGCCATCTTGTCCGCCATCTTGGCCGCCATCTTGGCCGCCATCTTGGCCGCCATCTTGGCCGCCATCTTGTCCGCCATCTTGTCCGCCATCTTGGCCGCCATCTTGTCCGCCATCTAGGCCGCCATCTTGTCCGCCATCTTGGCCGCCATCTTGGCCGCCATCTTGGCCGTAATCTTGTCCGCCATCTTGGCCGCCATCTTGGCCGCCATCTTGGCCGCCATCTTGTCCGCCATCTTGGCCGCCATCTTGTGTCCGCCATCTTGGCCGCCATCTTGTCCGCCATCTTGTGTCCGCCATCTTGTCCGCCATCTTGTCCGCCATCTTGGCCGCCATCTTGTCCGCCATCTTGTCCGCCATCTTGACCGCCATCTTGTCCGCCATCTTGGCCGCCATCTTGGCCGCCATCTTGTCCGCCATCTTGTCCGCCATCTTGTCCGCCATCTAGGCCGCCATCTTGTCCGCCATCTTGTCCGCCATTTTGTGTCCGCCATCTTGTGTCCGCCATCTTGTGAGCCATCTTGTCCGCCATCTTGTCCGCCATCTTGTGTCCGCCATCTTGGCCGCCATCTTGTCCGCCATCTTGTGCTCCATCTTGTGTCCGCCATCTTGTCCGCCATCTTGGCCGCCATCTTGGCCGCCATCTTGGCCGCCATCTTGGCCGCCATCTTGGCCGCCATCTTGGCCGCCATCTTGGCCGCCATCTTGGCCGCCATCTTGGCCGCCATCTTGTCCGCCATCTTGTGTCCGCCATCTTGTCCGCCATCTTGGCCGCCATCTTGTCCGCCATCTTGTCCGCCATCTTGTACACCATCTTGGCCGCCATCTTGTCCGCCATCTTGTCCGCCATCTTGTCCGCCATCTTGTCCGCCATCTTGTCCGCCATCTTGTCCGCCATCTTGGCCGCCATCTTGGCCGCCATCTTGGCCGCCATCTTGGCCGCCATCTTGGCCGCCATCTTGGCCGCCATCTTGGCCGCCATCTTGTGTCCGCCATCTTGTCCGCCATCTTTGCCGCCATCTTGGCCGCCATCTTGTGTCCGCCATCTTGTCCGCCATCTTGGCCACCATCTTGGCCGCCATCTTGTCCGCCATCTTGTGTCCGCCATCTTGTCCGCCATCTTGTCCGCCATCTTGTCCGCCATCTTGGCCGCCATCTTGTGTCCGCCATCTTGTCCGCCATCTTGTCCGCCATCTTGTCCGCCATCTTGGCCGCCATCTTGTGTCCGCCAAATTGTACGCCATCTTGTCCGCCATCTTGGCCGCCATCTTGTGTCCGCCATCTTGTCCGCCATCTTGGCCGCCATCTTGTCCGCCATCTTGGCCGCCATCTTGTCCGCCATCTTGTCCGCCATCTTGGCCGCCATCTTGTCCGCCATCTAGGCCGCCATCTTGTCCACCATCTTGTGTCCGCCATCTTGTCCACCTTCTTGTCCGCCATCTTGGCCGCCATCTTGGCTGCCATCTTGGCCGCCATCTAGGCCGCCATCTTGGCCGCCATCTTGGCCGCCATCTTGGCCGCCATTTTGGCCGCCATCTTGGCCGCCATCTTGTACGCCATCTTGTGTCCGCCATCTTGTCCACCATATTGTCCGCCATCTTGTTCGCCATCTTGTCCGCCATCTTGTTCGCCATCTTGGCCGCCATCTTGTGTTCGCCATCTTGTGCACCATCTTGTCCGCCATCTTGTCCGCCATCTTGGCCGCCATCTTGGCCGCCATCTTGGCCGCCATCTTGTCCGCCATCTTGTCCGCCATCTTGGCCGCCATCTTGTCCGCCATCTTGTCCGCCATCTTGTCCGCCATCTTGTCCGCCATCTTGTCCGCCATCTTGTCCGCCATCTTGTCCGCCATCTTGGCCGCCATCTTGGCCGCTATCTTGTCCGCCATCTTGTCCGCCATCTTGGCCGCCATCTTGGCCGCCATCTTGGCCGCCATCTTGTCCGCCATCTTGTCCGCCATCTTGGCCGCCATCTTGTCCGCCATCTTGTGTCCGCCATCTTGTCCGCCATCTTGTCCGCCATCTTGTGTCCGCCATCTTGGCCGCCATCTTGTCCGCCATCTTGTGTCCGCCATCTTGTCCGCCATCTTGTCCGCCATCTTGGCCGCCATCTTGTCCGCCATCTTCTCCGCCATCTTGACCGCCATCTTGTCCGCCATCTTGGCCGCCATCTTGGCCGCCATCTTGTCCGCCATCTTGTCCGCCATCTTGTCCGCCATCTAGGCCGCCATCTTGTCCGCCATCTTGTCCGCCATTTTGTGTCCGCCATCTTGTGTCCGCCATCTTGTCCGCCATCTTGGCCGCCATCTTGTCCGCCATCTAGGCCGCCATCTTGTCCGCCATCTTGGCCGCCATCTTGTCCGCCATCTTGGCCGCCATCTTGTCCGCCATCTTGGCCGCCATCTTGTGTCCGCCATCTTGGCCGCCATCTTGTCCGCCATCTTGTGTCCGCCATCTTGTCCGCCATCTTGTCCGCCATCTTGGCCGCCATCTTGTCCGCCATCTTGTCCGCCATCTTGACCGCCATCTTGTCCGCCATCTTGGCCGCCATCTTGGCCGCCATCTTGTCCGCCATCTTGTCCGCCATCTTGTCCGCCATCTAGGCCGCCATCTTGTCCGCCATCTTGTCCGCCATTTTGTGTCCGCCATCTTGTGTCCGCCATCTTGTGAGCCATCTTGTCCGCCATCTTGTCCGCCATCTTGTGTCCGCCATCTTGGCCGCCATCTTGTCCGCCATCTTGTGCTCCATCTTGTGTCCGCCATCTTGTCCGCCATCTTGGCCGCCATCTTGGCCGCCATCTTGGCCGCCATCTTGGCCGCCATCTTGGCCGCCATCTTGGCCGCCATCTTGGCCGCCATCTTGGCCGCCATCTTGGCCGCCATCTTGGCCGCCATCTTGTCCGCCATCTTGTGTCCGCCATCTTGTCCGCCATCTTGGCCGCCATCTTGTCCGCCATCTTGTCCGCCATCTTGTACACCATCTTGGCCGCCATCTTGGCCGCCATCTTGTTGGGGGAAGGAGGGGAGGGGGATGGAAGATGTTACCTCTTGAACAACATGCTCTCCTGGTATCGGAAATCTGAAAACAGCTGGTTTGTATGAAAAGTTATTGTTCAAACATTGCATACCTTACGGCGGAAAGTTAGTTGCAAATATAGTGTATAAACATTGCATACCTTTAGGCGGGCAAAATTGCTGTACTAGGTGCTACCTCTTCCGTGGTATGCTCTGCTGGTACTAAACATTCGAAAACTGGTAGTTTTTGAAGCAGTTTTTCGGTGCTTTTCGAGCAAAATTGCTGTACTAGGTGCTACCTCTTCCGTGGTATGTTCTCCTGGTACTAAACATTCGAAAACTGAAAGTTTTCAACGCAGTTTTTCGGTGGTTTTCGAGCAAAATTGCTGTACTAGGTGCTACCTTTTCCGTGGTTTGCTCTCCTGGTACTAAACATTCGAAAACTGGTAGTTTTTGAAGCAGTTTATCGGTGATTTTCGAGCAAAATTGCTGTACTAGGTGCTACCTTTTCCGTGGTATGCTCTCCTGGTACTAAACATTCGAAAATTGGTAGTTTTTGAAGCAGTTTCTCGGTGGTTTCCGAGCAAAATTTCTGTACTAGGTGCTACCTCTTCCGTGGTATGCTCTCCTGGTACTATACATTCGGAAACTGGTAGTTTTCGACGCAGTTTTTCGGTGGTTTCGAGCAAAATTGCTGTAGTAGGTTCTACCTTTTCCGTGGTATGCTCTCCTGGTTCTAAACATCCGAAAACTGGTAGTTTTTGAAGCAGTTTATCGGTGGTTTTCGAGCAAAATTGCTGTACTAGGTGCTACCTCTTCCGTGGTATGCTCTTCTGGTACTAAACATTCGAAAACTGGTAGTTTTTGAAGCAGTTTATCGGTGCTTTTCGAGCAAAATTGCTGTACTAGGTGCTACCTCTTCCGTGGTATGCTCTCCTGGTACTAAACATTCGAAAGCTGGTAGTTTTTGGAGCAGTTTATCGGTGGTTTTCGAGCAAAATTGCTGTACTAGGTGCTACCTCTTCCGTGGTATGCTCTCCTGGTACTAAACATTCGAAAACTGGAAGTTTTTGGAGCAGTTTTTCGGTGGTTTTCGAGCAAAATTGCTGTACTAGGTGCTACCTCTTCCGTGGTATGCTCTCCTGGTACTAAACATTCGAAAACTGGTAGTTTTTGAAGCAATTTTTCGGTGCTTTTCGAGCAAAATTGCTGTACTAGGTGCTACCTCTTCCGTGGTATGCTCTCCTGGTACTAAACATTCGAAAGCTGGTAGTTTTTGAAGCAGTTTTTCGGTGCTTTTCGAGCAAAATTGCTGTACTAGGTGCTACCTCTTCCGTGGTATGCTCTCCTGGTACTAAACATTCGAAAGCTGGTAGTTTTTGAAGCAGTTTTTCGGTGGTTTTCGAGCAAAATAGCTGTACTAGGTGCTACCTCTTCCGTGGTATGCTCTCCTGTTATTAAACATTCGAAAACTGGTAGTTTTTGAAGCAGTTTTTCAGTGGTTTTCGAGCAAAATTGCTGTACTAGGTGCTACCTCTTCCGTGGTTTGCTCTCCTGGTACTAAACATTCGAAAACTGAAAGTTTTCAACGCAATTTTTCGGTGATTTTCGAGCAAAATTGCTGTACTACGTGCTACCTCTTCCGTGGTATGCTCTCCTGGTACTAAACATTCGAAAACTGAAAGTTATCAACGCAGTTTTTTGGTGGTTTTCCAGGAAAATTGCTGTACTAGGTGCTACCTTTTCCGTGGTTTGTTTCCTGGTACTAAACATTCGAAAACTGGTAGGTTTCAACGCAGTTTTTCGGTGGTTTTCGAGCAAAATTGCTGTACTAGGTGCTACCTTTTCCGTGGTATGCTCTCCTGGTTCTAAACATCCGAAAACTGGTAGTTTTTGAAGCAGTTTATCGGTGATTTTCGAGCAAAATTGCTGTACTAGGTGCTACCTCTTCCGTGGTATGCTCTCCTGGTACTAAACATTCGAAAACTGGTAGTTTTTGAAGCAGTTTTTCGGTGCTTTTCGAGCAAAATTGCTGTACTAGGTGCTACCTCTTCCGTGGTTTGCTCTCCTGGTACTAAACATTCGAAAGCTGGTAGTTTTTGGAGCAGTTTCTCGGTGGTTTTCGAGCAAAATTGCTGTAGTAGGTGCTACCTTTTCCGTGGTATGCTCTCCTGGTACTAAACATTCGAAAACTGGTAGTTTTTGGAGCAGTTTTTCGGTGGTTTTCCAGAAAAATTGTTGTACTAGGTGCTACCTCTTCCGTGGTTTGCTCTCCTGGTTCAAAACATTCGAAAGCTGGTAGTTTTTGAAGCAGTGTTTCAGTGGTTTTCGAGCAAAATTGCTGTACTAGGTGCTACCTCTTCCGTGGTATGCTCTCCTGGTACTAAACATTCGAAAGCTGGTAGTTTTTGGAGCAGTTTATCGGTGGTTTTCGAGCAAAATTGCTGTACTAGGTGCTACCTCTTCCGTGGTATGCTCTCCTGGTACTAAACATTCGAAAGCTGGTAGTTTTTGGAGCAGTTTATCGGTGGTTTTCGAGCAAAATTGCTGTACTAGGTGCTACCTCTTCCGTGGTATGCTCTCCTGGTACTAAACATTCGAAAACTGGAAGTTTTTGGAGCAGTTTTTCGGTGGTTTTCGAGCAAAATTGCTGTACTAGGTGCTACCTCTTCCGTGGTTTGCTCTCCTGGTACTAAACATTCGAAAACTGGTAGTTTTTGAAGCAGTTTATCGGTGATTTTCGAGCAAAATTGCTGTACTAGGTGCTACCTTTTCCGTGGTATGCTCTCCTGGTACTAAACATTCGAAAATTGGTAGTTTTTGAAGCAGTTTTTCGGTGGTTTTCCAGAAAAATTGCTGTACTAGGTGCTACCTCTTCCGTGGTATGCTCTCCTGGTACTAAACGTTTGAAAACTGGTAGTTTTTGAAGCAGTTTTTCGGTGGTTTTCGAGCAAAATTGCTGTACTAGGTGCTACCTCTTCCGTGGTATGCTCTGCTGGTACTAAACATTCGAAGAATGGTGGTTTTTGAAGCAGTTTTTCGGTGATTTTCGAGAAAAATTGCTTTACTAGGTGCTACCTCTTCTGTGGATGCTCTCCTGGTACGATACATTTGGAAACTGGTAGTTTTTGACGCAGTTTATCGGTAGTTTTCGAGCAAAATTGCTGTATCAGGTGCTACCTCTTCCGTGGATGCTCTCCTGGTACTATACATTCAGAAACTGGTAGTTTTTGACGCAGTTTTCCGGTGGTTTTCGAGCAAAATTGAAAAATTCGAGCAAAAGTTATTGTAAAATAAAATATTGCAACTTTTTTTGCCACGGAGAATGGCATTCGTTTGTATTTATTTGTTTGAAATATTAAAGCACAAGTTCGTAACCTATTTACAGAACGTACTTAGCCGCAAAAGGTGCACTGTACGCAAATGGAGAAGCCAGCGCGGGAGCCGCCGCATAAGCGGACACGTAAGGTGCGGCCGTATAGGCGGCATAGGCCGGATTAATGACTTGCGAATTGTGTGATGTGACAACGGCCGAATCTCCCACATTAGCGTATCCAGCAGTATACGCGACGGCTGGAACAGCTGCTGGGGCGACCGTCAACGGCGCTGAGTAGGCCAGAGGAGCCGCAGCGGTATAGGCAAACGGAGCAGCTGGTAGCAGACCACCTGGCTTGGCACTGGCAATGGCAACCACAGTCAACAGGGCGACGATCATCTGAGCAAATACAAAAAAAAAGAAATCGTTTCAGATAAGGTTCATGTTCTTACAGAATGGAGTAGATTAGAATATTACCACTTTGGAGAACATGTTGATGGTTGATTAGTGATTTGTGTAGCTGTAAAGCTGCGATGTACTCGATAGGATAGGAGATGAGTCGACTGATATCTACCTTCAAGTTGTCATATCTTTTATATACTTCCACACGATAGAGTCGGGTTTCTCTCAAACGTCATTTGCCACCACTGCTTCATGCAATATCCTCCACAAATCCTTACTTTTGTGTCCAAATCCACTCTTTCGAATGTTTACTCCACCATCGGCTCAATGGCTGCATTTCAACGAGATGCAAATCCACAGTTCACGCCTTGTCCTTGCAATGTCGCGCACGAACCACCCGCCGGGACTGTTACCTTCTTCACACTTCAAAACGCCGAAGAAAGTACCAAACTGTTGCCAAGGGTGCCCATCAGCTGTTGGAATACTAATCGTTTGGCATACGTGGAAAAAGGTTTGCACAAAAAAATGCCACGATCAGCTGCAACTTGAGTCCGATATGGATTATGGTGTGATTGCAATCATTGCTTTTATTGATTAATTCTGATGCAGTTCCTTGATAGCTTCGGTAAAACAATTTTAGCGGTTAAGTACTCTGTAATAGGAGTGACCGTTGCGCAATGTTATAGTTTTGATGCGAGAAATAATAAATTTAAGATATAGGTAGGGGCGGCACAGCGGCGGTTCAGCGGTGTTGCCGAGATTACAACAATGTAGTTGGAACAGTATTCTACAAGGGGATATGATGAAGTGTTTGGACAGTTTGGGATGGGTGGACATAAGCTGGACCTACAATCCAGCTTCGATTAAGTAATAATCAAGAAAGACAGAAATAGTATTCCAAGAACCATGAGGTTGTAATATCAAAAGGAAAAGAGAGTTCTAAAGATTGCAATATAATTTTATTCATATTCTATGACACTGCTAGCTATGTCGCAGTACACTGACAGATTGTGTCGGTTATAACATAATTACCGGCTTGCAAACTGTGACAATCGAAATACTAAACACAATACTCCACCACAATACTGTTCCGAAACACGTAGGCTGGACATTTTCACGGTTCAATCGGTGAGAGAAAACAATACCACACCACGAGTATCGTAATGGCAATAGCTGGTGAATATTACGGAAGTGAAAACAAGCATGGTTTCTATTCGATGGATGGTCAAGCTTGGTCGAAAATCCCGTTCAAGAAATAGAATATATGATTCGGTTGAAGTTGCGTAGCCGGTCTGCACAAGACAGGACCACGGAAAAATTTCGTCCTGAACACCAAACCTCCTCTACCAAACCAAACGAGGCAAGAACAACATTGATGGTTTCATCAGCAGTGGCACCAGCCCCAAAGTCCCTAACTCCTCATCTTTTTTGGCTACCCATGAAAAGAACATAACAAGTAATGAAAAAAACATTGAAATATATCTTCCGTTGTCTAGCGATAGTACCATCAATTTTAATTAGAGACAGTATCGATCACTCTCTAGAGATCGAAGATCAGGGTCGGCGGTAACGGTGAATTAGTATTAGTTTCTTCATAATATATTCCAATTTTGACTAAAAAACTTTTGATGAATTATCACAACCGTCGTTGGAGATTTGAATAGCCGGAAAGAAGAGATGATAATAATAATTGGAACTGAAAAAGATAAGATGCATTAAAAAATTATATCCACAGGTGTTGTAATTTCAGTGATCATGAGGGCGTCACCAACGTGACGAAATGCGATCGTTCAGTTCACCGAAGTGAGCTACTTCAAAACAACACTAACCACACCATTGAGCGCCCTTGAACCAGTGCACTAAATAAACGCCACCGATCGATGACACATTAAATCGTGCACATACGCCCGGTTAACCCTGCGGGACCATAATTTACCGCTTGGTCGAACCTACATCTATGTTTTTGCTCTATTGCTCTATTTGCTCCTCCTTTCCAATACCGCTAACCCCATTCAACCTTGCCCGTGCCGCCACCGTCACCATCAACCGTAATCCGGCTTCTTGTACGGTGCGCGGTACGTGATCTGCATATTAACCGGCGCAAAGTGCATCCATGTGGCACGCGTAATCAGCTGGTCCGAGTGAACTAGTTGCTATTTGGGTATTTTATTGCCCGGCTGCAGGTGACAAAATGAGTGATGAAGAAGAGCACCGAGGTGGTCACGATGAGCCGTGCACTAGTGTTCGGACTGGCAAGAGAGTCCTAGTGTTATCCTCCTGCCACTAGCGGCAGCGTGCGTAAGAGGTGGTGTGCATTTACCGATTTTAATCGCATATATAAGAAGAACCGATCGTTACAAGGATCACACAGCAAGCAAGCTTCAATCAGTTAGCAGCTCCTCTTCTTTAGCACAGCCCAACAACAACTCCACCAAAACCAATTCCAAAATGTTCACCAAACTGGTACGTAAGATTGACCGTGTCTTGCAAGAATTTGTAAGGGTACTAAGACCGTTATTCACATCTTCTGCTTTAGATCTGCATCGCCGCTCTGGCCATCTCGTGTGTTGCGGCCAAGCCAGGATTTTTGGCTGGTGCCCCGGTTGCGTATGCCGCAGGACCCGCCGTCGTCACCGCCCAGAGCTCGCAGGTTGTCGCCCGTAACTACAATGGAATTGCGCCGCTTGCGTACACCGCACCGGCCGTAGCCTATGCCGCACCGGCCGTCGCTAAGGTTGCCGCTCCGCTCGCTTATACTGCTCCGGCACCACTGGCTGCCACTTATGCTGCTGCACCGCTGGCTGCTCCGTTGGCCGCCCCGTACGCTGCACCGTATGCTGCGCCGTACGCTGCTGGGTTTGCGGCTCCTTATGCAGCACCGTTTGCTGCGGCGTACGCTGCCCCATATGCTGCACCGTATGCTAGGGCGTTCGCTAGTCCGCTCCTTGCCCGCTCCGCGTACCAGCTGTGGTGATGAGGGACGTAGCATCCGTTGTCGTTACCGCGACATCAACAGTTCCTTACGAATATCAGTCTGGTGAACGTTTTTTCGTTGTTGTTGAGTAATAAAACTATATTAGAATGTTTGAAATAACGCTCAGTGAATGTGATTTTAATTCTAGAAAGACATGCATACACTTCAGCAAACCAACTGCAGAGATATTATTTAAAACAGTGGCAATAACATCAATATTCTAGATGTCCCAGATCTCATGTGATCTAGTGTATTTTGGGACATTCGAACCACTATCCCGGTTCTTATTCTCTTGACATCGTGATTGATATAAGAACATTCCTGAAATACGATCGATCTCGTTTGGACATCCAATTTCATAACGCTAGAAATCGAAAGGAAGTGACAAACTGGTTTAGCCATCTATGTACTCGTCTAAACTTCTTTTTCTGCTTGATCTACACATCTACTTTAACCGCATGTAATGCCGGTACCCTGTTTTCGTTGATCTGGTTTCGTTTTTCTTTGTTGATTCGCAAACAACAAAGAGCACAAATATAATTAGAAGTACGAAAAGAAGGAAACCAAACAGCCAAATGTCAACAACAATCTAAAAACGGAATCAAATAATCCGCACAATTTCTTGTGCTTCTAGTTTCTGGCTGTAGGCATGTGTCTATATTAGAAATGATTATTATTGAATGATAATTGCCATTTAGTTGTTAAACAAAAGTTTAAAATAAAGTCACAACAAAACGAACTGGCGATATTTCATTGAAATACAAATATAACTCCCAAGAAGAACCACAAATTAAAGCCCACACACATTCCAAAACACAAACAAAGATGTATCGTTTGCATGTCCAAGCTTTAAAGCAATTCCAATTATATTTTGATTTATTCATCTGTTGCTTCGTAGCTGTCATTCATCCTCGACTCTATTACCCGCATCTTTCTATACTAGACTCGCATTATCGCTCAAGGAACTCGTTTTATTCTGTCTTGAATATCTTCTGGGAATCTTCACACATTCTCCGCAATTCCAGGATTTCCTCACATGATATTCTCATCGTCAAGAACTCAGTATAAAAGGACCATCATCAAACAGTTCTTCATCATATAGCAATCATACTCGGGAACACCTTCTCAGCGCAGTGCACAACAAAATGTTTGCCAAACTGGTAAGTTCAGTGTTTTCATTACGCCTCTTCAAGGACTCTTGAGATCAAAACCATTCCTTTATTCCCATAGTTCATCGTCGCCCTCGCTATCGTCTGCGCCTCGGCTGGACTTGTAGAGAATTCAGTTAATACGCAGCCTGCCGTGTATCCGTTGGCCTACAGTGCGGGAGTTGTGCCCACCGCCAGACACTTGGACACTCCGATTACATCGTACTCTGTCTACCCCGTAACTC
The DNA here is from genome assembly GCF_943734755.1 of Anopheles moucheti. NCBI lineage: Eukaryota > Metazoa > Arthropoda > Insecta > Diptera > Culicidae > Anopheles > Anopheles moucheti. The sequence goes on from NC_069141.1 coordinate 71,116,000, forward strand.
CTGTTTCCTACTCCGGCATTCCCACGGCCTACAGAGTACCAGCAGCACGATCCTATTCCGTTGACTATTTCCAAGGTTATACCCTGGGAGTCTAGCTCGTTCTTGTCTAAAGGCTAAAGAAACTCGTCTATACGTAAGCTTCCTTACAAATCGCAAACGAAAACAATGAAACTCTGTATAATAAAGTAACTGGATATTCATTCAAACTCTTCACGAGTTGGCGTTTTTTGTGTGCAAAATTGCGTTCCACCGCGGAATGTGCTCATTACAGCTAACAGACGTAATTGAAGTCTGCGCATCGGAAATAAAACACCAAAATCCACACCCGCGGGCAATTGTTTGGTGGACAACACGTGCAAACCGCCGGTCCGTCGATGCCGATTATGCGACCATGTTTAGCATAAGCCAGCGTTTCAATGCCAGCTCGCGATTATGTCACAATGGTGCTTCGATTGGTTCGATCGGGCAGACTTAGGATCGTGCCCGGATATGGGGACCCGCGTGGAATAGATTTGTTTTGGAGCGTTTGTCGGCGCACTGCGGTTGAAATCGTGCCATCGTGGGTGCCGGACTTCCTCCAGTGGGGAATTTGGGGGAACTCCGGTTATCGGTTTGGCAGATGGGTAGCAGCTGATAGCTGGCCGATGTGGGACGCTTTTGGGGACATTTCTGGTGGGACAACGATCGTGCTGCCATATAAATACTCGATATACGGGTATTATTGGCTCATTACACGCTAATTGACCGTCCATCAAGCAGCAACTGTCCCGTGCCAGCAGTCAAAACAGAATCACCGCCTAACCATGCTTACTAAGCTGGTAAGTAACTCGTTAACAGTGACTTCCACAAGTTCAATCATTTAACAAGTTCTCCTTCATCCTGTTCATTACAGTCCATCGTTGCAGTCTGCAGCATGCTCGCTGTAGCTTCTGCCAACCCACATGTGCTGACTCCCATCGGTCCTGCTGTTGTTACGGCCCAAAGTTCACAGGTGTTCGCCCGGACGTACAACGGTTTCGTGCCCTTCGCTGTTCCGGCTCCCGTCCCTGCTCCGGTTCCCGCTCCGGCCTTCCACTATCATACACCCGCCTTCGTTCTACCTGCAGCACCCGGGCCAGTATTCTACCCACAGCCCGTCGTCTACAACCCTCCAACGGCCGTACCGGTTCCGGTCCCGGTACCGGCTGCTCCGGCCGCCGTACTGCCGACGGTGGAGGCCGCAGCACCCGCTGCTAAGCTGGTGGCCGCTGCACCGGTGGCGAAAGTTGCGAAGCTCGTACGACCCGCTCCATTCCACGCCACCTTCCGCTATCGGTCTGTCGTTGCCTAATCGGGCTGTGCGTGTGTGAGTGTGTGTGTATGTGTGTGCAATCGATGCGTGTGTTGGTGGCCCCTAAAGGCAAACATGTGATTAAGTAGTGCTTAAGCTAATCAGTGCCATAGACTGCAATCGAATGGCACAACTTCCTTCGTTCGAAGCTAAGGGCAGGGCAAAGCGGTGCGCTATTGCTCCAATAAATGAACGGTTCAATCTGTATTCCATGAAACTTATATGAGGTGTTTGTTAATTTGTAACGTTTTTGTTGGATGTCGTGCTGTGCATTACACACATTTCTTCTGGATTCCTCATACAAATTCTATCCGTTTAGTTATACAATGTTATTTATGAGTTGAGTGAAAGAAAAGGTAATTTCGCGCTTCATCTGAGATAGACAAACAACTCTTTTTTGCTTGCTCTTTTGCAATTTGCCAAGAAGATCTTTAATTGTGGCTAATAGGCTGCGTAATAAATAATAACAAACTGGATAGAGTAGACTAGAGGGATACTTATAGCTGTATCTGATATACTAGATCTATTGATCACTCTCTAGATGAAACAAGAATTTGGCATACAAAAACGAGACAACTGTATAAAGTACTATGATGGCTCACAATGAGTAAAGATGAGTATTATCTCCTCCGGGACATATTTTCTTACTAACTTACTTATCCGGCAGCTTCGCTATCTTGGCCTGCTGCAGGAGTCCTCGTTCATCGAGCGCTGTTGTCTGCCTATTGATTCTCTCGGCCTTCATCTATTCGTCTCCATCTCATTATGGGCCTAACACCCCTCCACTGTCCATGTGTATGACTGGCTCTTCTGGTACCATTCTCATGACGTGACCAGCCTACCAGAGCCTGGCGATTCTAATCCGACTGTACGACATAGATCTCATAGATCAACAATCCTTCTGAGCATCTTCCTCTCGCAGGTGGCTATGAGGATTTTGTCAGGGGTTTGGACAAAGTCTCAGAGGCGTATGTGAGTACTGGAAGCAGTGGAGGATCAATCCCCTTGGAGGCCCAGGGCGGAATTTTTCAAGGGGGGCCCATAATTTTGCTACGGCATTATCGGTGTTAGGGAGATGTACTTCAAACATGATGTAACAACACCAGCAAAGTCTTGGAAAGAAAGCTCCCTTGCGTACATCTCAGAGTTCTGTTGCGTAGCACTGTAAACGGGCCTAGTAAGCTACTCTATATATAAACGTTTGTATGCGCTAAGGAGAACCATAACGCCACTACTTGGATCACATTTTCTACGATTTACGTACATTTACGATTCCTGATTAGTCCAGCGCCTGCTACGATTTTTCGCCTAAGGTGCAGTTTTCCATCGGTTTACTTTACGGTAACAATCAGAGAAATTTCTTAGAAACCTGTTTCGCTCATGTTGAAGATTTAGGCGATGAACAACACAATTGTTTTCAGATTTGCGAAACCAGGAAAGCATGTTTTTCAAGAGGTGACACCTGCAGTGTGGAATAAATTTGCCGATCACTATTGCATTGCATACTAACAAATTCGTGAGAGCGATCGCTAGTGTAAGGAAGATGGATGAAACGGAAAGCATCCTTTATTTCGCTCAAACTTTCCGTCGGCTGGTACAAAATTCCATACAAAACCAGCTGTTTTCAGCTTTCCGATACCAGGAGAGCATACCACAGAAGAGGTAGCACCTAGTACAGCAATTTTGCTCGAAAACCACCGAAAAAAACTGTTTCAAAAACTACCAGTTTCCGAATGTATAATACCAGGAGAGCATCCACGGAAGAGGTAGCACCTAGTACAGCAATTTTGGTCGAAAACCGCCGAAAGGTATGCAATGTTTAAACACTAACTTTCCCGTCGGTCGTGAAAAATTTCTTCGAAAACTACCAGTTTCCGAATTTAAAGTACCAGGAGAGCATGCACGGAAGAAGTAGCTCCTGGTACTGCGCCGTAAGGTATGCAATGTTTATACACTAACTTTGCAACTAACTTGCAACGCAATGCACCGTAAGGTATGCAATGTTTATACACTAACCTTGCAACCAACTTGCAATGCAAGTTTGGTGCAAGCAAGAAACTTGCAGCAAGATGGCGCCCAACTTCGTACTTGCATGCAACAAACTTGCATGCAAGCTTGCATGCAAACTTGCATGCAAGTTCTTGCAAGCAAATTCTTGCATGCAAACTTGCATGCAAGTTTGTATGCAAGTTTGTATGCAAGTTTGCATGCAAGTTTGTATGCAAGAACTTGCATGCAAGAACTGCAAGCAAGTTTGTATGCAAGTTTGTATGCAAGTTTGCATGAAAGAACTTGCATGCAAGAACTTGCATACAAGAACTTGCATGCAAGAACTTGCATACAAGACCTTGCATGCAAGAACTTGCATGCAAGTTCTTGCATACAAACTTGCATGCAAACTTGCATACAAACTTGCATACAAACTTGCATACAAACTTGCTTGCAGTTCTTGCATGCAAGTTCTTGCATACAAACTTGCATGCAAACTTGCATACAAACTTGCATACAAACTTGCATGCAAGTTTGCATGCAAGAATTTGCTTGCAAGAACTTGCATGCAAGTTTGCATGCAAGCTTGCATGCAAGTTTGTTGCATGCAAGTACGAAGTTGGGCGCCATCTTGCTGCAAGTTTCTTGCATGCACCAAACTTGCATTGCAAGTTGGTTGCAAGGTTAGTGTATAAACATTGCATACCTTACGGCGCATTGCGTTGCAAGTTGGTTGCAAAGTTAGTGTATAAACATTGCATACCTTACGGCGCAGTACCAGGAGCTACCTCTTCCGTGCATGCTCTCCTGGTACTTTAAATTCGGAAACTGGTAGTTTTCGAAGAAATTTTTCACGACCAACGGGAAAGTTAGTGTTTAAACATTGCATACCTTTCGGCGGTTTTCGACCAAAATTGCTGTACTAGGTGCTACCTCTTCCGTGGATGCTCTCCTGGTATTATACATTCGGAAACAGGTAGTTTTCGAAGAAATTTTTCTCGACCAACGGGAAAATTAGTGTCCTGGTCCTGGTGCAATTTCGTTTATACTTTAAAGTCACAAAGTCGATATTCTTCTCTGCATTTAATTTATCACATAGAAACAAATGTTTTATATAACCAAGGAAGATATTTTTGATCAATTTTCTAACTTGTAAATTAATTTTTTTTGCTATAAATTAACTTTGTTATAAAATTTTCAAAAATCGCACAATCGGCACAAATTTTTTTGGGGCCCCCAACACGGCAAGGCCCTAGGCGACCGCCTACTCCGCCTACCGTTTGATCCGCCGCTGACTGGAAGTATGTAAGTTCTATATAGTCCCAGTTTCGGTCGTCGCCGGGTTTATTCTTTAAATATCCGAACTTGTGAAAAATAGTCGTTTTAGGAATAAAGTTTCAATTAATGTACCAATAATTCTAATTGATTTAAAACTAATTTAATAAAGAATAAACATATCAAGCTTGACCGAATATACATGATAATGTTCTGTGAATGCCCAAGTGTAATATTCTACTGTAGATATTAATTTCGGTATCATGAAGATGACAGCACACAGCAACAATAACTTGACTGATGAGCTGTAAACCTGAAACTATAGTATGCTCCAAGTGAAGTCATTACATCCCCTTCAAATTTATTATCTTTTATCTATGTCTATAACTCATGAATGCTGATTAATGACTTTGTGACCTTAATTTACTATTAAAAAAATTCACAACCAGCCAATAATGGCAGCCTAATACATTCGTTTTGTCATGCAAATTGCATACTTTACTTCCAAAATGTTTCAAAATAAGGAATGCTACAGTTTGTGCTTGCAATATTGTTTTTATTTTTCAAACATAACCAAAATCACTCTTGATGTGTAGCAGACAGAAAAAGGTGCCTTTTACAGCAACAACGATCCGTAAGCGCTGTAAGGATAAGCACTGTAGGCGTAGGGCGAAGCGGTGTAAGCCGCAGCGTAAGGAGCAGCAGTGTAAGCAGCGGTGGCAAATGGAGTGGCCAGAGGAGAAGCAACGGCAACGGAAGGAGCCGCTACGTAAGGAGCCGAGTAGGCCAGGGGAAAGACGGGCTTGCTGTAGGCAGCAGCGACTAGCAGGCCGAAGAACAGGATCTATGGAAAAGAAATATTAGTTGAAGTCACCGAGCATCCTAAAGCTAAAGGACCGTATAGGTAGAGATCCTTCAACATCCTCAAAAGCTGAGTTTACTTACGATTTTGGCAAACATTGTGGAAGGATTTGGTTGGTATTCGGTTGGCAGAACAACTGTACTGACTGTCGAAGAATGCACACAGTATTTATACCCTTCTAAGTCTGGCAGATGGGTAGGAGGATCCATCAAATCCTTGACAACTACTCCCATTGCAATCGTTTTAAAATGCTAACAACGATTATATCGAGAGCACTCCATAGCCTTCAGACGGTCCACCTGTGGCAACTTGCAAGACTGCGCAACCAATGATTCGGAAGGACCCGTGTCGTCAAGGTCAGATCGCGGCTCTTCTTGAGCATGTTGTGCAACTGTACGATCGCACATGACACCGTTAGCATGATCACGTCCGAACAAAGTGACGATTGGCCAACCCATTCGTAGTACCGTTTATTATGCGCTTTTGATACCGATCGATTCCAACTTCCAACATTAATATTCCCATCGTACTATCGTGGTGGATTGCTGGAGTGGTGGACTTTCGGTGGTGGCCTGTCGCCAAGTGAAATTGAACAACAATTGTGCATGCAAATGGGGTTTTGGACATGGTGGTCGCCGGGTATAAAAACCATCCTCAACCTCAACAGTGGCATCAGTTACTTCACCGCAATCTAACAAAGCAAGCTTTCGCCTTTTGAACATCAGTTCTCCTCAAACCCAACCCAATAAGCATCATGTCTGCCAAAATTGTGGTAAGTGAGCAGCATCGGGCTTGGGCTCGAGGGTGCTGAACTCCCATTCTAACGCTTGAGTGCCATCTTCCAACCTCCTCAGATCTGTCTGGCTGTGTGCGTGTTCGCTTCGGCTTCCGCCGGTGTTGTTCCGGTTGCGGCGCCTCTTGCAGCGGCCGGAGTTGTTGCTCCGTACGCCACCTCGTACAACGCCCACACCGTCAACCACGCCGTGGCGGCTCCAGTCGTTGCGGCGGCTTCGGCCGTCGTTGCTGCTCCAGCGGCACGTTTCGTAGCACCGGCGGCTCCAGCTCTGGCGTACACCGCTGCCGGACTCCCAGCGTACAGTGCATACACCGCTGCCGGACTCCCAGCGTACAGTGCCTACACCGCCGCCGGTCTGCCTGCCCTCAGCCCTTACACGGCTCTCGCCGGTCTGCCGACACCGTACGTGTTCTAAGCCGTGCCAGGAGTTAGCTAGAAACAGTCACAATGGCAAGACTGACAGGGTTCTGACGAGTTAACGAGATTGTTCACACTATCACCTTCTTCACCTGTTGCCTTCTTTTGTACATACCTTACTCGTTTCTTCAATTTTTTTATGAAATCAAAATACAACACCTCATAGAAGGATTATTCCTAAATGAAAAACCTTGCTTAGTGCGCCAAGAACATCCGAACGCCCTTTTATAGTGCACTTAACATGTCATTACCCAATTTATTCCATACCTCATTTAGAATGACCTTTTAAACCTTCTCGATAATTTCCAAAGCAAACGTTGATTGCCACTCCATTAATTTCCACTAATCCAATCGATGTAGAACATTGCAAATGAAGCCTTCTAATCGATCGCTCTAATTATCGCTATTATAATAATTAACCTCACTTACGATCGCTCAACACTGCCGAGGATGGCTCGATAAGAACCAAAAATATGTTCCGAACATGGCACGCAAGTCCCTGTTTTCCACTCGTTCGCTACACGTGTCGAACCGTCCTATGACCCTGGTGGTCGTGGTAGATCGAAAACTAATTCTCGGACTGTCGTCCGCAAGGCTATCGGATAGTGTCAACTCATCGTGTAGCAATTAAGCGATCCCAGAGATTACGTGATCAGCCACACGAGACATACATGATTTCAACGGTGTTATTTCTTAAAGGGCTTTTCGAAAGCACCTCAGTCGGATTGATCGTTACAACGTGCTTAATTCTCCAAAGATGCTCGCTCAGTTCGGCGAATGATGAACGAGGATCGTGATTGCGGATCATGTTCTACAGTGATACCTATCCTGCTCGAAGATGGATCTTAAAGGTTTGTACAATAAATTAACCACACATCCACACCAACACCGTGCCCGTGTGTACGGACCCACCACGACACAAAATCATTTCTTCAGCTTCAGGTGGTCATGTTTGTTGGCACCTTCGATGTACGGGTCAAGCCCGCTTTTTTACGCTGACCGTGAGATATGTTGAAGAGGTACACTTTGGCCAACAATTGAACCACGCTTAACAACATGTGAACACCACACCGAAATGATCGATATTATGCTACACATTTTACCTCTCAACCTTTGACGCCTTCCCGCTCAAAACACCCTTGAGGAGTTTGCCCTTTTGAAGCGCGCATTCGAGTGATATGCGAACGAGCGACGCTCATAAACCTTTTGTAGGTCACTTCGAAATGCAGCCCCGATCTTATATCGGCCAGCATGAAATTGAGTTTTTCAATTTTCACCAAACAACTCCAGCTCCAATCGATTTCTCGCCGGACTCTTGCGGTGGCCATCCCTTAGGCCGGTGAACGTCTGAACAAAACCGTTTGTACTATCCGCATCAAAGCTCGCGTAACGATCTCCGGCAGCGACCGGTACGACCTTCAGTTTCAAACTTCATTTCCTTCTCAAGGGTTGACCCTCGCCCACGATATGTGTGTGTTTTTTATGACGGGAATGGCGGAAGGGCGGATCTTAAATGTAGCAGAACGTGATGATGCATGGTGACGCGGAATGAGGGAGATACTAATTATCGATAATCTGTTGAGACACCGGCCGGACTTACTACCGGGCTTACAGTCATTGATTCACTTATTAATATCCTGCATGAGTCACGGTCACTGCACTAATAGAACAGTTCCCGGTGCAGTGAGAAAGGAACTGGAATTTATGAGGTTTTACCTTTTCAGTGACTACACGGTACCATTTATGATAGAGGAGTTTGTCCTTTGCATTCTATGAAATATCACGTAAAAAAGGTTCCTTTCTCTCTACTGTCTGATGGAAATAATATTAGTCAAGTTCAAATGTATTTATAAAACTATTTCAAGAGTAAAGTGATCGTCAAAGTTTACATAAGTAATGTGCTTAATGAAACTTTTGAGAAGAATCATTATTAAGAATATTTAGTGAGGCGTTTTTCATATCAAGAACCGACTCTCAAAACATTCAGGAACCCTCAGAGCAATAAAAGGATTCGTGAATCTTTGAAATAGAGATTCAGATTCACTCAACTCTATTAAAGATGGTTTACCCAAAAAAAAGAGACACAATTGAACGTCTTCTCGGACATGGTTCAGAGAGCTCTCCCATCGATACTCTCCCATTAGTATCGATCAACTCTGTCTGTCGCTGTCTTGATAGTTATCGAGTAGTAACCTATATCCCTTAGTATTCGTTATTTGTTAGTGAAATACGTTCCCAAATGTAAAAAGGACGCGACGATGATAATTCTTCATTACGAATGCATTCCCTGATTTACATTTTTTATAGCTGTGACATTCTTTAGTGTTAACAATTGTAAACAGTCCGACCGAGATCGTTATACCCAGCGGATCGAGGTTGCGGTATTTTCCAAGAGAGGGCGCTGCTGTCGACTTGCAGATCCCGAAAGAGTCCAAAGCAGCGTTGGAGCGATGACCGGTGCGGCTAGATTGACGACCAAGGAGCACGTATCGGCATTCATTCGAGCCTCTTTTTGACTAGTCAGAAATAACATAAGTGAACTTTTTAACCCTTCGTAATACAAAGGGTTAAAACTACTTGTGTGTCTGAATAACTTTAAGTGCGATATTCCAAAAAAGCTTATTGCGCCAGAGTCAACACTTTAGAGTTATGGAGTTAAGTACATTTCTGACCAACCCTAGTAAGATAACCCTTACCAAATGTGACAATAAATTATTCCTCTCCGCACGTGACTGTTTCGTTCTTAGACCTGTCCTTCACTGGTAACAAGAAACGCTAAGTGGCTTTCGTCGACCTCTGAAATAATCGCCAAGAACATGACCGGCGCACCGGTTGAAAGGTGCCCATAAATTCACCCTCCAATCGCTGCTACACACGATCGGTGTGCTGCCCCGAGCAGTTCATAGGTTGCTTAAATCGCCAGCGTACCAGCGCAACGCAACGACCCTTCGAAGGTCTCCAAAGAACCGTCAATAACCTACCTGGGAAGCATTGTAAAAGTAGCTCCATTTTTCCACATGGCAACGCACATGGCGCGAACGAAACCCCCAGGACGAGCGGTGGTGATCGCAATTGCATACGCTTCAACCGCATCAAGCATCGGTCGGATGATAATGCAAATCGCCGTGTGCCACGCGTTAGAAATTCCACGCGAATATGCACCACCGCGAGTTGCATTCTGCCGGGCGGGACGAATTGCCCGGGGGACTATTAATCAATTTTATAGCATTCTCATAAATGTTATGAAACGTGGCGTCGTGGCGGCTGGCCGATTGTGATCACACACCGTCCTGGGGTCGGACCTGGTGGACCAGTTTTCGGGCACAGAATGCTGATTCCAAGCCCCAGACATTGCCCGTCAGCACATTTAGCAGTCTAAAAAAAAAGGAAAAACTCACCACCGCTCGATACACTTCACACTCGTGTCCGGCCATCAAAGAACGTTACCCGTTACCGACCAGCGAGCTGAGAATATGATTTATCGCATTTACGTCCCACTTCCAGAATGATTCGATTTTCCCAAACCGCGGCACCCAGGACGCTCCCCCCTTCTCCGACGCTTGGTTGCGTAATTGAACCGGACGGGGCGATTACTGTTCGCGTCGCGCTTGTTCTTTGTTTCTAGCAGCCCCATTCCATCTGTCACATTTCCCTCCGCACGTCACGGTCTTTTTCCCTCCCCATTCCCCAGCATGGGACGACCTCAATGTGTGAGTGCTTAACGCGCGAGCATGCTAGACGCTAGAACACGATGCCGCGATAAGCGTGGTAGGCTATCACCGAGAGGGGGAGCCTTGTTTGATTTGACATTCCGCGCAGCAATTATTGAACGTCGCAAGAATTAGGAACAATTTATCATCCCTTTAATGGTAAATCCTTACCGGGCGTAATATCGCTCACCAGCCACCCTGGCGGGTGGTTCACGTTAGCTCAAAGTCATTGTCACCATCAAATGGCCCGTTTGGTGGGGAGGCTGAGGCTTTTTTTTTGTCCTCACCATACACGGTACGTCTATTTGTGGCAATCCGAGATGTGAGTTAATTGATAGCTGCGTTCTACTTTGTAATGCTCCATCCTGTGTTGGTGGGACATGATTTAGCAAAATTTAGTGGCCACTAGCTTTCTTCATTCGGGGAAAAGTCGTCATCGTCATGCCGTTTTCGCACCATTATTCTCCCAATATTCCCGAACAGAACCTCCCCACAGAAGACAACATTCCAGACGTTCGTTCTTTCCACTAGCGACCACTCGGCGTTAGCCGTACCAACTCACCCAAGCTTTGGCACATGAATTGCGTTGTTATAGCAAGCGATAATGTCACCGCAAAACAACACCAAACGAGCAGGTTTATCGATTGACATGACGGGTTTTGCGGGTCGCTGTACTCTGTGCCGCCGTTCCAACGAGCAACGAGACCCTTTCGTGCCTTGCACTGGGTTTGGCGAGCGGGACAGCGTGATCTCCCCACACCGGGAATGGAAGCACGGCGAAAGGGAAGGTCGAACGCGCTGTCCGGCCACGGTTACGCTCGATCGGTTCCAACAGTTGTACCGTATTTGCGCTAGCAGTAAAGGTAGACAGAACCGCTGACCGTACGGACCGCTTACGCATAGGAGACGTTACGGCTTTCGGTGTGTCAGGGAACGCAACGCGCCAAACGGGATCCGCTCAATTCAATGCAATGTTGCAATTTACAGTGATTAAATTTATAATAAAGTCTGTCCAGGTATAGTAGGCTGCGGGCAGTATGAACCGTGCCGTGGGCTGCCAACGTCCCGTGCGTCCAACGAGTGGAAACAAAACGTTACCATTAGGATTTAATTTATCAAAACCAATCGCCGATCGACTAGCTGCTACAAATGCTGTGTGTACGTACATGATTGGTTGGCCATCGGTAAAAAGGTGACACTTGTGGCGATTTGCATTCAGCTGTCACTTGCCCACCTGACCTTCGCTATAATTAGTTTCCATCGATCGTGACGTGTTCGTGGGGGGGGCAGAGCTTTTTTGGTGGTGAGTACGGATTAAGGACACTTTGAGGACCAAAAAAAACAGGAGCAATTCTTATGAATCATTCGTTTAGGTGTGTGAAATAAAAGGAATATTGATAGTTTGCTCTAAAATACCCCGCTTCTGGCAGCTTATTTGGGGACAATTATCCACCGAGAAAGAGCTGCGTGTTGAGCGCATTAAAAGCATTCCATTCTACACCTTCTAAACACCTGATACTTATGCGCCCAACACTCGCGTTGCTACACCACCCGTGACATGAACGAGTGAACGCGCAACGCTTTCACGAATTTATTAGGTGCGTAAACTCGATCGATGCGACATCGACTCGATCGGAGGATTTATTTGCAGGCAAAAATAAAGGTGACATTCACTGCGCACACACACGATCACCGCCGGGACAGGAAGTGGTTATAATTGGTGATACTTACGCGTCTGTACGCGTTTCTTGGTGCACCATACGTTGACCCATAAAGCTCGGCTTTCAAATACTTTGTAACGGCAGGGGGGTGCCTTTTTTTGCTTAGTATAAAATAAATATATTTCTGATAAGCTACGAACAGGTCGGCAACCATGCAACTGAAGGGGGGGAGGGGGTTTCATCGGGCAGTGTGCAGATCAGTGATAGGAGTCATGTGGCTGCACCATTCGAAACCGAGAGATGCAATTAACCCGGGTACAGCCCATGTATGAATCAGCAAACGACGGCCGAAGATCGATCGGTCACGCGAACGCGAACTCACCACCGCTGGTTGTGCCCTTTTCGATGGATTAGGTTAAGCAGGAGGTCCCACGCCACCGTCGTTTGCTGTTGGGGCTTCTTAGTTTGCCTGCATGTCACAAGGCGTAAATAGTAAAGACCACAGGAAACATGACACCGAAAACGCGGTGCTAGCAGTACCCCCAAGAACCGGACTCCCATTCCCGGTACCGGTGCCCACCTTCTAAGCGGTCGGAATCGAACCGGACCGAAACCGAATCACGGTAACGCTTCGTTTAACGTGTAATTATTAAATCAGCTTCAAAATAGGAAAATTGTCGATAATTGCTATACTCCGGCCACCAGCAAACCGATGGCAATTGTGGAAGGTGTTCGTACGTCTCATTTCTGGGTACCGAAAAAAAATTAATCCATTGGAATGTCTACCGATGAGGAGAATGGTTTCAAACACAACAGCTTCATGCGGTATGGGGTCTTCATATCTCTTCAATTCGACGTCAATTTACGCACGTGTCGTCGCCAACATTTCGTGCACACTCCTTCACCGAATGGAATAAAAATGAAACTGTCTCAAGGCCGAAGACACACAAACACACACACACGGTGATTACTGAGGCGAGACATGCTCCCCACACATGTCCATCTATCTTAAGAGTCGCATAAAACTGAACAAGGTTCCGGTCATGATTTCCATGCCGAACCCCCTCGAGCCCACCGGTTTCTATTTTAAACTTTACTTTTATCCATTGATGCAAACCCGTACCGTCGTTCGGGTTTGCCGCTACAAGATGCGTTTTCGTAATCTTCTCGTCTCATTGTCGCCTTTGGACAATTGGATTTGAAGCCCCGGCGGTGCAGCAGTTTGAGGTGAGGCCACACTTGCCACACGGTTTTAGCGTCTGCTTTCGGTGTTTTGCATTTTGCAAACCGACACACTGCTGCTGCTGCTGCTGCATTCGGTAGGTTCGGGCTTACATCCTTGCCGTCGGACAAGAGCGGGAGCGGTACATCGTTATTCATAAAATGGAGTACTACACGATACAAGCGGAGTGAGGGAGAGTGGGTTTTGTGGCGTGAAAACTGTTTGGCCGCTTGTCAACGGGTTTTTCCTTCACCGAGCGAACCATCCAGTTGCATCAGGTCACGATTGTTTCATACCCGACCCGATACACATACCGTCGCTGCAGGGATGAAGTCACCAACTTGGCTTGGCGTGCCGACTGGCTTAGGCAAAACGGGCCCTCACAATGTGTCATTATTTTAAGTGAACTTATAGATGTGTTTATTACGTGCAATCGGTGGGCTCCGGGTAGTGTTAGGCATTCGATCGACTCGCGGTAACGATGGTTCATTGTCGAAAAACATAAACGCCGAACGTGGTTGAACGATGCGTCGAAAAAGTATTCACCAAATTGGGGCTCTAACAGACGGAGGACACCGGGTACTCCTTCTCCTTCATGAATTTGCCTTCAATTGTGCAACCTGAAAGCAACTGCTCTTACTGCTTTATTGATCGAAAAGCTACTCTCTTTACCCCAACAATGACTTTAATCATCATGAAGGGTTATTTTGTTTTCCTTGAAGAATTGAAACCTATTCTCGTTCACCACTCGGCTGACATTTGATTCGTAGCCATTTTTCATTTCTCTTCCACAAAACAAAAAAAATGGCATATTCCAGAGCAATCGGTTACGGAACATTCATTATGGCCGGCATATGCCATTTACAACAACAGCACTTCATGCCGCATTAATATACACCTACATTTTATCAGATTAACAATTGCTGACACGCACCGACAAGGTTGCCGGACCGAAGAAACTGTCTCAAACCAGAGCAGCAATCATTTCACCAGTTCAAAGATCACCCTGCTGGTACAAACAACATGTTCCTGCTGACATTTTTCGTACCGTAAAGTACAAGGCTTTTGGCGATTTTTAATCCCCGTTCCGATTCCCGTTCTACACGGGACGGTCCCGCGACGAGTTTTGGTTCCAATAAAGCCATCCCCCATTTCGGATCGCTTACCATTCTCGCAGAATAAAGTTCAGCACAATAGTTCCCGTGGCTTGATTCGTCTGTTTCGCTACTGATTTATCGCATGGCCGTATTGCTCCAGATTCGACTGTTTTGACATTTTGTACCACTACCTTCAATGCGGGGTTTCGTCGCCTTATCGCGCATTGAAGTCTTTCGTAGGTTGGAAAACAAAAACGGACGTACGACCATCGGATCCGACCTATTGCAGTGGCGATGGTGATGACGGGGTTCGGTAGCAACCTGATGGTAGCGTAAATCAACTTGACCCATATTCCCCCCCCCCCATGATCCCCCCTCCCCCCCTGCCATTCGTGTCGCACACACACACGGCCACACATCTCATCTGTATCAATTAAAGCCGACTTATTTATCGCATTGTCAGGTCAACATTGTCCCTGTATAATTGCTTCCAGCTCACCTGGTTCACCTGAGCCACCGCCGTCTAATGTATGTGTGCTGCTGCCACCCCCTCCCACGGGCCATTACGTAACAGGGCGCACTGTTCATTCTAGTGCACGGCACGGCCTCGCAGGGTTGGGTTTTGCGGCAAATGCATAGAAATGCCAATGTTTCTTGCACCGGACGCCGGGCACCGCTGCTCTAGTTGCTATTCGGCGTGAGAGTTCGTGATCCCCGGGGCCTGGTCAGCCCGGGACAGGCCCAATGGTTCGTGGGCATAGCCGTCTCCGATAACACAACTCATGTTCAAACACGCATTACGCTACGGGTGCGATAAATAAGTCGCAGGGAAAGCGTTTGGTGAAAAGTCACCGGCGCACGTACGCATTGACTTCCAGCGCACACTCAAGCGCCCAGATAAGCTGTGGCTCTCCTGCTGCGGGATTGATTTATCTCCCAGCAGGGCAAAGACGCCATGGTCGTGTCGAGCAGTTCACACTGCTCGAATGTGGCTCAACGTTTCTTCAGCCCCGAACAGTCAGATCGGGGGCCGACCTACTGACCGACACAGACCTACCACATCACCACCAACCTGTCGCATGCAATCGAATGCAGAGCCCTTTTGCTTTCATCGCACGGGACCCGTTTGCACAAACCCGTCCCGTCCACACAGCAGCGCCACTGGATCTGCGGTTGCATTACACCCCGGGTCGTACCGCAAGGGCTTCCAGACCAGACCCACAGCCAATTCGAAACTGTTGCGCTGCGCTGTTACTTTAAATTGTGGCATGACAACGAATTGATTAGCCTTTGATGAGAACGGAGCGGGCGACGCAGATTCCGTGGTGAATAGTTTTCACTTTATCACATTAATTATCGTTCCACTGTTTGTAGCGGGTGACAGTGGGGAAGGGATCTGTACGCGGTTGCCCTTTTTTGGGGTACGGCCAGAGGTGAAACCAAACACTGAGATGAGAGGAAAGTGCCGGCACACTAGCAGACAACCCTTCATTATCCAATCGGTTGACCGTTGGTGCGATTACTTGCACGAGTTATTTCGATAATGTAACTCTTAGCCTTAATGATCATGTGGTGGCGGGTGTAATGTTTGTCGGGACGAGTTGTGCAGTTGTAACGCTTAACCTCTGCAAAGACATTTGAGATCCCAGCGCTCGAACGCCTTTACAAAACCCGCCCCTTGAATTTGATCTGTTTCACGTGTGGTCGCCGGGTGATCTTGAGACATCTTGTAAGCGAAAGCAAATACTGGTGACCGAGTAATGCAACAATTATCCACGATTGTGACGCCATTTCCCTTTTACAGCCACGTGGCTATCGTTCGCTTAACATCGACAACTTCGCGAGTAGAACAACCATGTCCCTGATCAGCCATTCTTCCTATCACTTCTCGTGTCGTTCTCGGCAAACCCGTCGATCATAATCGATTCCAAAGCTGTGGCCTGACTTTGATTTGACACGTTGTCATTTGATCAGTCATTTACAGCAGTGGAGAATGGCTGCAATTAATTCATCGCTAAATAGCCTGATCGTACCGAAGCGAAGCTTACTCAAAAGCGCACTGACAATGCGTTCTAGTTAGTAATGCTTGGTTCGCACGCAGCTGCAACATGGTTTTATCTGATCATACGACAGGGTTCGAAGGTTCCTGTCCCATAGCTAGAGGGAGAGAACGTTAGTGGAGTAGTATTTTTAGTTTTGTTTGGTAATTTTTTGAGGTTAGAATTATGAAGTTCCAAAATGCTACTTAACTGAATTGCTCTCCCAAAACTGCAGAACGATACAGACAGTATGTTGATTCTAATCGGAAAACCAAAAAAATAGCCACACTCTATAGCTAACCACCAGGAACTTGAAACAATGTATTTCCCCTTTGCAAAAAACTACGATGTGGTAATAAAAATTCCCAACTTCAGGGGCAACATGCGACATGAAACTGTACACGTCCGATACAACCAGACAAGCTTATTACGCTCGACCGCAGCTTTTCTATTCGTTGCGATTGGTAAACTTTTACGACCCTATAACAAGCACCCGGCACAGATGGTGGTAATCAGGAACTAACATCTTACTCCGGCCAGCCATACCATTCCGGGTCTTGCTCCCGGACCTGGCGGCTACTGTACAGCACCGCCGTCTATCGCGCTTCCCAAGAATGGAACCCTCGGCCAATAATCTACCACTTTTTCCCAACCCAACCCTGTGCAGCCCGGCCGAGATCTGTTCCGCACAATGTTGTGCCCATCCAGCGCCATCGCGAACGACCTTCGCTGACATTGAAATCATAAATCAGAGCGCGTGTAACGTGTAAAGGCGAATGGCGATCTTTATGGTTGTACCGGTTGTCTACAGTGCCGGCATTTTGCTCACCCCGAAACCCCAAGGATGACAAAACAGGCAAAAGCTTCATTGTCCGCGATCTGATTCCGTTTCGTCCCCGTGTCTCTGTGTGTAGAGAGAGATCTAGATGTGTCCGGGCATTGTCGTGGATTCAATCGGTGCACACCTGGTGCATAATTGTCGATGCAAATTGCACTGCTCGCTCGATCTGCACCATCGGACAATCGGATCCCTACCGAGCGGTTGTACTGTTCGCATCGACAGAACTTCGAGGTTAGGCCGCCGGGGAGGTCTCCAAGTTGATCCGCGCGCTTAGAATGAATCGTTTCTTCCCTCACCCGAGCGTAGAAATCAATTCACACAGTCGCTGGCTGCCGGTGCGCCGGTCGCAAAAGGGAGAGATACTTTCGGTTTCGATGGGGAATTAATTACCAGCCGCAACAATCATTCCATCGCTCCGCTCGCGCGGCACCCAGAGCCGGAGACCCGACCACAGTTCAATCGTGCTCGATCTTCGTGTGAAAAATGCACTATTGACACACTGCGAATAGCAGCAGCCGGCGGCGGCTGCTGCGCGCGCCGTGCTCCTTGAAGCCGAGCCGCGAACGTTTGGGGCCGTTTGACCGCCCAACGGGTACGAGTCGAGACCGTCAGCTGCTACCATTGCCGTTGCTGCAGGACGACAGCAAAATTACACAATCGCCGCCCGGGCCCATCTCCGAGCTCGATCGGGCCGCCAAGAATCATTCCACGAATTTTTGCCAACCATTTAGCCGCGTACGGCTGGTTGCTGCGAGTTCACCGGACCACCAGACCGTGTGGCCGGATTGAGCTGGGTGGTTCGCAAAACATACATCAGATGACATTCGATGTGTGTGCGTTGGGTTTTTTTTGTTGTTTCTGTTAAGCGAGTATTTAAAAAAAAAAGACACTCACTCTAACCGAATCCATCCCAGCGGTTTATGGAATGTTTATGTCTCCTCACGGTGAGCGAAGCATCCGTTTAAAGACATCCGTCTGCCGGTGCTGGACGATGGCGCAATTGCCGTACCAGCATTGACTGGCGCCCGGTCGATTAAACATTGCACATTTACGAGTGCGTACATTCTTCGGATGCATCTCGATGTCGATCAATCAGTGGGCTAGAGTATGCCCGAGTGTATCATGAGTGGGCAAAGTGTGATAGATTTATTTTAAACGTTTCTCTTAAGAATTCCCAACGCCTCTTGAGTTGCGTAAATATGTGTAGTTTCTGAGCAGTAGTAGAGCTAAAGCTTTCTTGTCTTTAAAATATAAATATTAAAGACGATTTTATAATACATAGAAAAGGGATAATTTATAGTGTTGGAGAATTGCTTATGATGTCTTTTATATGATTAATACGAAGAGGTTAAATAATTGATTGTCTCAGTTTCATGCGGTATATCTCTGTCCTCTGTTGACTATTACTCTCTTCAATTCCTGCAACGATTATACCTTGTTAGCCCGTTTCCAATCTGTGCTCTGAATCATAACATCATTAGCTTCTCTCGTGCACCTTGCACATAAAACACCAATGTGAACGCCTTTATTGGAATCTAATGATCGCTAATATCGACGGGAGCTGAGCGCTGGGCTTAATGCTAGCTCGTGCGATCCATTCGCCCTGCCCAACCTTGATTGCACCAGCGGTCTCCCTGCCGTGGGAATTGAGTTGGCAAAAATGTCAACTTCATCACGACTTCCGCAAAGACCTATTACAGCTTCTTTCAGAGTTCCTTTTGCACTGCTTAAACCGTATTAATCGCCCATCACAAACCACAGTGGACAAAGTGAGGTTCTCTGCGCGAACGCATTCACAAATTGTTCTTTATGCACATTTTATGTAACGATTCTGACTCCTTTGAAGCATTTTGACAGGAGCAAAGTTTTCCCAAAGACGCTTCAAAGCACATGAATGATTCCACATTGTGTCCCTGCCGTCAATGAATGGATCGACTACATATGGCTCCCCGTGTAGAACGGACAGCGCCTCATCGATCGTACCGAAGCGAACCGTCCATGCCACTAGCCGGGCGACACTAAGAGGTTAAATCAATGGCAATCTGCACAGCGTCGGTCGTATCCTCCGGCTCGATCGGTACAGAGTGTGAGAGAGGGGATCGACTTCTACCGGGCCACCTTTTCGTCGGGTTTTCCATCGTGTCGTGCTGCTAACCGCTTTGCATCGACTCCGGCGATATCGCCTGCTTCTCGCCCTCTCGGACACTGCAGTACACTGCAGCCGGAGAGTGTGTGTGACTTTTTTTTCCGCGCCTTCCTTCGATTCGGCTTCGCCAGAACTGGCGCGGGTTGGCTTCGGGTCGGGTCACTATCAAAATGCCCCTTCCCACTAGAAGCAAAGAAGCAAAACTAAACACACCAGCCGCAATCTTGGAGACAATCCCTTCAGAAATTGCCCGCTGAACGGCCGGCCCGGCGGAAGGGGGCCGTGTGTAAACACAACAATCGAAAACACCAACCAAAGACACACCGAGCGTGTGTGTGCGCACGCGAACGTTCGGAACTACTAATGCACTTAAGCGCGACGTGCGAAAAAAAAAAATAACCGAGAGTCACCAAGATGGTGAGAACCCATCGGCCGGAGGGAGACGGCAGTACCGATGAGATATCAATTCTTGAGCGTGGAGCGTACAGCCACCCGACGGCTTCGGATTCTGAAACGTTACCGGCCCAGCGAGCCCGAACAGTAAACGGTTTCAACTATAAATAGTCAGGATCGGCAGCCAGAAAAGCATTCCAGTTCCACGCCTCAAAGTGTAACAAAGCTTCTAAAGCCTTACGAACTTTTACGTTCCAATAAACCAACCCCAAACCAAACTCAACATGTTCAAGCTCGTAAGTGTCCTGCCGGCTACAGTGTGTCCTGTGTGTCCGTTTGTGCTAGATGTCGGTGCCCTGTGTGTGTGTGTGTGTGTGCTAACGTGTCCTTTTTCCTCTGTCACTCCAGCTGGCTCTGCCCCTGTTCTTCGCCGCCGTCTCGGCTGGATACATCGGCTCCCCGCTGGCCTACTCTGCCCCGGCTTACGCTCATGCCCCGGCTTACGCCCATGCCCCGCTGGCCGCTGCCTACCACGCCCCGCTCGCCTACCACGCACCAGTCGTCAAGACCGTCGCTGCCCCAGTTGCCTACGCCGCCCCGGCCTACCATGCTGCCCCGTACGTTAAGGCTGTTGCCCCAGTTGCCACCAGCTACGCCAACACCTACAAGGTAGGAAAACACAACACGTTCAGAAAAGAATCCTCCTTTCAGGAAGATTCCCGGGTTCGTCGCTTGAAGTCTTTTGTACAACAATCCAAAATCCCTTCAAGATGAATCCCGGGTTCGTCCCTTTTTGAAGGGAAACGTTGAAGTCTTTTGTACAACAATCCAAAATCCCTTGAAGGCGATTCCCGGGTTCGTCGCTTTAAATCAGCGACCGTTGAAGTCTTTTGTACAGCAACGAAAAATCCCCTTCAGAAAGAACCCCGGGTTCGTCGCTATAAAACGACCGTTGAAGTCTTTTGTACTAAACCATTAATTTGAACCATTTGCTTTCGTTTGCTCAGGTCTCCGTGAAGGCCCCAGTTGCCTACGCCGCCCCAGCCGTCGTGTCGCACGCCCCGGTCGCTTACGCCGCCCCGGCCTACGCTGCCCCAGCTTACGCTCACCACGCCCCTCTGGCCTACGCTCACGGATACTACCACTAAGCGCATGAGCAGTCCGGGGAACGCTCCTGGGAACGGATGGGCGCCATCCGTGAACAGCGCCCGTTTAGCGCCCGACTACGCCACCGCCAGATCCAGCAGTGATTGACCGGCGGTCGGTGTTTTGCGGTGCTAGCGGCCACTACCTTATGGTGCCCCATTCTCCTCTTGCCATTAGGTTTAAAAACATTCCGTTCCGGCGACACAACATCTATCAAGAGCAATAGCTGAACTTTTGAAAGCCAATCTGCCAAACGTTCGGGCGCTGAATGGTTCTTGCCACATTTCATCCTCATTCCTGGCAAAGGCAAAACAAAAACCGAACTCCCCCAACCAAACCAGAACAAACTGAGTCGAACAACTGTGTACATACGATGTAAATTCACTGTATTTATTACGGAATAAAACTCTATAAAAAAACATAACCTCACATTGTGTACTTGAGTATGTACCTCTCCGAAAGGGTTTAAAGGAGGGGGGTGGGTTCCTTCGCAGACTCCGTTCTTATTCTGCGCCACAACCGAACCAACAATTACGTCACATTGTGCATGTCAGGTTTTAATCTCTCACACCACGATTCCGTTCCCGTGCCCTTTGCAATGCGGTGCCTCAAATGTCATCCCGCCGGGTCTTTGAAGCAAAGTGAAGCAAATCAACACATCCAGTCCACCGCTTACCGCCCTTTTCCGGCACGCAGGGGGAAGGGTTGGGGTTTCACCCAAGGGCAGGATATACATTTTAAGAATCCATTATGCAATAACGTGCAGCACGTTAGACGCGACACCAAACGCCATAAACTCCGTTTGCCACTCCGTTTTGCGGGGGTTGTGTAAATTTGTTTCTTGTTTTTTTTTCTTGTTGTTGTTGTGACCGATATTTTCCCACTAAGACTTAAAAGTCCTCCGTTACCTCCGCTAGCTGCCCCTTTTCCATCAGCTTCCCTTCCCAAACATGGAACACGGTGAGTTAGGGCAAAAATTCTAAGAAAATCATTGAAACCGACCGCCGGTGGTGGTGCACCAAAGCAAATGCGTTGCCTTGTCGGGTTTTCTCCGAAACCGAAACCAACCCAGCCCTTTTACGTTGAAGGTGGCTCTAATTATCATCGCCCGGTTTTGCTGGCCGCAAATCGTACGAGAAGCATCCGGCACAACCGGCACAAATGGTACGCAAACGCAAGCAGGCACATCGGCTGGCAGAGAGAGAAAGAGAGACTTTGCCGTACGCCGATTCGCCATACCGGTGGCTCTAATTTAATTGATATTCTCCCTCTCCATTGAACCCCTGTGTGGACTATGTACGCATGGGGCTATATTTCCTAATACATCGCTGTACTGTGCGTTTGACAACTTCTTCGATATGTTGCGGGCAGCTCGGTTCTATGCTACGCAGTAGCAGCACCAGTGGGTCATACCTCCTTCTGTGGGCTCAGTGAAGCTGGAGGTGGGTCAATCAAAGGGTTGGGGAGGCTTTGAGGGGTTGATTGCAGCTTGGTGCAACTGCCGTGCTGATCAGTCTGATGAGTTTGACATGCGATACTGCCGATCATCGACTCGGTTGGTTGATGGAGTGATTATGGTCACCCGCCTGCTGGTGATTCACCGTTTTCGCACCGTCATGCTGATCAGCACAAGAATGCACCGCCTTGCAGCAGGCTCAATAAGCCGATACGCACGAAGCCAAACAAGAAAAACAAGCAAGAGGGACTCAAATGCAAAGGGGGGAGGATAGAAAAGACATTTCACAACAACAATGTTTTATAACCCTAAACAATACTTTACTAAAAATATCTCAAAAGAAAAACTCATTCGAAACAACCTCGTTCTTACACAATAAAAGATGGAATTACAAACACAACTCTTCACGATGCTCATCTCGCTCGGTTCGGTTCAGATGAATTTATTAAACCCCGCAATCAATCAATACATCCACCCGAACGATTCGATGCCGTTTTTAGGTCAGGCAGGAAAACTTCAAACCTGCCCCGAAACGCCTCGGTTTGCAACACCATTGATTGACAACGCTTTTTGTCATTGGGTTTAGATTTTCTAAACGATCCGCACAAAACCTCAAGGAGATTGCTTTTCGCCCAAAACTTCAATCGCTTCAGTTGGAGGCCTGTCTAATTTATGCTCATTAAATAGAAACTATCGAACGCCCCGTTGTACAATCACTAGCGCACCAGTTCGGAGCCCTTATTGAGCCACTAGAAGCTGGCGGGACTCGCCACCGTGCAACATTGTAAACGGAGCTGTTAATTGAGCAAATCACTACGATTCGATCGCTAACTGTGGTCACGTGTTGATTCAATTTTCATAAACCACCAGTACGGTTTGACCATATTAAGCAGTGCCGCTCGTTATTGACCATTGCTAGATTTGGTCGGTTTTAATAATTTCCTGCCTGCTCAGAAGTATGCTTTGCTCGAGTAAACGTTTTTCAGCGCGACTTAAACATTCAATGAGATCTCATTACGATAGCAGAATCGAAAGGTGACAGAATAAAGGATTTTTAACTTGGATTTATGTGTGAATAGGAACGATCCTTAGGTTCGGAAGCGTGATAACTCGACGCAATTTTTAGAGAAGAAATAGTTTTCTATTGAATTCGAGATCGACAATACATCGCTCGTTTGTCGAGCCAATCAACACCGAATGCCAATACACACAGCAACGATTGACGCATACATCGATCTCGTAACTTTTCCGAAACTCTACCAAATACATAAATCAACCGCCCCTCTATCGGTAACGAAGTGTAGCCTATTTCTTCGTCTCATCGTATCGGAATGCGTGCATCATTTTGTATTGCTTTTTTTTTGAGGACATTTACCGTGTGTCTTTATTTTCCGCGCCGTGACACGATTATGCCCCGGGTATTACGCGAAGCGTCAGAAAAAAAAACGAAAGTGCGACAACAGACGGTGGATGGTTTATTTTTCCTGCCCGATTGATTCATCGATTCGTTGTCATCGTCCTTCTCGCGCTGCAGTTCGTGAGCGAACCGGTTCGGTTTGCAATCGATCGCACGGAGGATCCTCGTTGCAAACTAATTCGACTGTCATTAAAAATGCACTACTTGTGGACGTGTTGTGAATGAGCAGCTCGTGCCTTACGTGTGCCGTAGCTTGCCGTGCTGCTAGGTGTTATAAATATTCCATTCAACACAATCGGTGCACAAGTGTTTCGTGCTGCTGGTTCGCTTTACAGTTTGATGCTCCTATTTGAAAGATGCAGAAAGCAAACCGAACTCAAGACGGCATCCCTATGCAGCAACGGCAATATGTACCACTTCGTGGAATGGCTCTATCAACACCCTGCAACTTCATAACGCTCTACACCCAATGGGGTCTCCCACTGCCACTCGCCATCGGGCGGTGAGAAAAACAATGTCGGGCTGCCGTGACGTTGCGTCCTTGAAAAGGTGTCCGATTTTCTGGTATGCATACAAGAGAGTCAACACTCACCCGACATTGTTTTCCCGTACAAAACGACCGCCACCTTCAGCGGCATGCAGCGCCTATGCACTTATGCTGCCGCATTGCGAAAGGTGATCATAACCGATCGGTATCACTTGCGTTTGCTGTCCCAAAAAAAAAAAACAAAACAAACCCCCCAAAGCCGGTAGGCGTGTGAAAGTCTTCATGGGAAATGTGTAGAAGCGGGAAGCAACAATAAAGTTGTTGACGAGGCAAATGAAAGAAAAAAAACACGAAACTATTTGTTGATTAATCACCTCCTAACAGACTCATTTGCATAGTTTAAGGGGAGCCGATAGGCCTATCAACCGAGATTGATCTTATGCTGCACTCGCGCTGTTGCATATCATTTTTGGAACATGAATAATGAGCTAGCGGTAGCCTTAATGACAGCTTGCGCTATCTAATATGCGTTAATTGTTTAGTTGGTGCATCTTCAATACTGGTAAGAATTTTAACCATAAAAAACTTACTTGTATTAGCGATTAGACATTTTTAATTTATGACTAACTCAATCAGTCGCTTGATAATTGAACAACCGCTGTATTTGTTTCAATGCATCCATAAGCTAAGCAATTTTCCTACTCAATCTCTTCCACCACACTCTTCATAGTTGCTCACACGATTAGAACTTCCAATGCGCGAGCAATCATCAACCAGTTCCTAACGTTCGCCTGGTTCACTTGTCCTTCGTACGGAATGCAATCAAACGATCAGTGAAGCACTATGACACAGCATAAAGTTGTAATAGAATAACATAATCAACACCGACCTGCACCAACAGCATCAGCTCCGCGGCGTCTAACTAACGCTAGGGAAACAAACTATTGCCTAGCCATTCTTGTCCATTCTTCTTCTGGCCAGGTAAATATCATCATCAGTCTCCGGGTTAATGGATTTCCGTTCCAACTTTCCGGTGGCAGATGAATATTCGCATCGGTTGCAAATTGAATATCAACGCGCACGATGACATTAGACCGAGTTTGGTCGCCTTGCCTGAGAAGCTTGTCTCGGAAAAGCTTTATTTTAATTACTTTAGGAATGACCATCAAAGGTGCAGGGTTTATCTTTCCAATCTTTGCCATCACTTTTGGACACAATCTTTAGTAGGAACTTGACAAGCTATGTGTCAAAATTATGTCTCGTAATTATGTAGATGCTTATTTGTCTCGCAACCCCAAAATGAAACTAGTTATTGTACACGCTCTTTCCGACCTGAATGGTTGAGAGCTGTCACTCTATACATCGCGATCTCAATTCAACTGCCGTAAGATTGATTATCTAGTCCACTTTAACCGATTAGCATATTACTGCATGCTAATGTTGTAAATACTTCAATTCTAACTTTAAACCGTAAATTTATGACCTACATCTAATGTGTTTTGATTGGATTAAATAGAAGGATTTTCTCAAAATATTGATCAATTCGTATTTATTCGTATCTCATTATTTGTAGTATTTACATAAAAAATAACATAGAAAATGAAAAACAGAAACAAAAGCAGAAAAACAAAAGAATACCATGTATGCTGAGGGTTTTTATTTCGCTGTCAACGATCGCTTTGAATTTTGTACTATTTTTGCATACATGCAGGCGTTTTTCAAATTTCTCACCAGATGGCGCGGCTATGCAGCGGTGCATCAACGCGAATAAGTTAAACCCTACGAATGCATCAAGCTCGTTTGGCAAGATGATGGAAAGGGAGCTTACTTCCATATGAGAACTGGTTCACTCAACCCCTCGGCGAGGCGTGTGATACAATCCGGTTCGCTATATGTGCATAATTCAATCAACCGGATCGTTTCCCTCTCGTTGTGCCACTGAACGGCCACGCAACAAAGCGAACCTCACACCACGTACAAGCGCGGGCCCTGGTGTGCGCAACCACACTATTGAACTTGACCCTGGCATCCTGAACTGTCCTCCAGCAGGCAGTGCTCTCCTTTTGAGCGCACGTTCACAGACCCGCGGTGACGGACTGCAATGGCCTACCGGATTCGGATTCGGAGCCGTGCGAGCGCGTCGTGACTTTCCGTTTCGTTCGCGTGAGTTTTTATGAGCTGCCATCGGTTGATGACGTTGATGGCGCGTTTATGGCGCGTGTGTGCGCCATGACGCTAATTGCGCGCTGCCCAACCCCGCTGCCGCAATGAATAGGCGCTATTTTCGGGGCGTAAGATTTTCCGTCCGCACCATTAGGGCGCCATGATTGGGGCGTTGATTTTCATCCACCATGTCTAAGCTTACGCGAAGAAATATAAACACAGCCTAGGGAGGCTGACATTGTAGCGCAGGGAAAAACATTCTTCTTCCTTCTACGCCTTCAATGTCACAAAGACAGGATGACGGCACGGCTTTACCACCATTCAAGTTGATTGCGGGCTGGTTCTTGGCAGTACTCATAAAAAGTGCTCGCCTTACTCGTTGGCGTTATTCTTGGGCGACGGCCGCGTCTAGATGAAAATGACACGTTACGATAAGGAAATCGACGCCATGGAACCGACTGTCTAGGTGCAATTTAATCTCCACTGATTGAATATAAACATCTTAATTTTATGAGCCATTTGTACATTGCTTCAATTACACAAGGGTGTGCCATCAAGAATGGGTAGTTTATATGATTGGGTTGATGCTATAAGGCATACATAAATGATCAATTTATCTACTTTTATCTTAATTATTCCTGCAATTTCATCAGATTTTACTAAAATATAATAAATGTATGATTAATCCCTTCTCAGTTGCGTATATTTAGATCAACATTCGAATGGAGTACCTTCGTGTCAGCTTCATCAGTGCTCAACATGACATATTTTATGGTCCAGAGATACCTCCCAAACCAAAGCCGCTGCTGCTATCCTTTCACATGCATGCACTAAACTACGATCACTTTTGCAAAGCCGACAAGCGGTACACCATATACCCTTCATCATCGGCTCAGTTACTAAACATAATCCACACCAGTGTTTGCCTTCATTCTGTCTTCACGACCAGAGAGCAGTGCAATGTTTAATCATGCGGACTAGCATTTTGATAATTGAGCATTACATCACACCCGGCCGGTAATGTTATTAATTGGAACTAAAAACATTACCCAAACAAACGTAGGACGTGCGAGCAATAAAAGCAATAAAAGCCCTGCAGGCGCACAATAAAAAGTAAATATTTTCCAATTTATCTCCGATTGCGCTTTCTACCGACCGGTTGTGGGTGTAAACAATAAAATGATCCTTTCTAAATATTGCCTAATTCGAACGATTTGCACCAAAAGGTGTTTGGTTCGGTGTGTACACGCGCATGAACGCTCTCAGAACAGGACGGTCTCGGAGATCATGCACGGCCCACCGTTATGCAACTGTTTCTAAAAGACCTTACTGCCGCGAATCTACGGTCCACATATATGCGCGACCTTACCCCATGCTCCGGGGCCTTTGTTTATGGTGCGAAAAGAACCGCGGTAAAATCGGGTACGGACCACCGTTTGCCAGCAAATGAACCACAAAAACCGTCCCAAAGCGACGGGCCGGAAAGTGCCAATAGGTCAGCTAACAGCCCCTCGGCTCTAGCGGACGAATAGTGCGGTGTGGGACGAGAAAAATAATAACAATTTCAAGCGGACAAGCGTTGAAGGAAGGAGTTTGTACCGGTGCGAAATTGATTATGATTTATACTGGACGGTAGGCAATGTAATTTCGCTGTCATCTCTGGAGGACGCTGTCTTTGATGGTCGGATTAGCCCGACCGCCAAACCGAGCGGATCGGTCCGGCGTGTGTTTTAAGCGAATGCAACCGTTTATTTACTGCTACCGGTAGTTAACCCGTTCGCATGGCTTCATAATCCGCAACCATATGCCCCTACGTACGATGCCGATCGATCGAGCGGCCGAGCATGTAAAGCCATGATCTTGTAATTGCTCTCCAACAAAACTTACCACCCGCTGCAGCACCCGCGAGAAGTGGATCGACAACCAACAGAAAAAGAAAAGAAACCGAGCAGATCACAAAGCACGCGGACACATACTTTAAACCTTGCGCACCGTTCTGTTGCAATCCCTTGCTTCGTGAAGAAAATACTACAAGCAAATGCGCCGTACCAGTTTTGCCATCTATAATCAAACGCGCACGAGAACGTAGGAAGCACTGTGCGTCTGCGGTCGTATGGTGGTTCGTGTATGCGGATCCGGTGTGTAATATAAATTAACTTAATCGTCAAGCTCTTTAGTCGCCAGATCGATGGACATTAATTACGGTGTACGGGGCAAAAGCCTGGCGTCAAATCTGCACAGGTTCTAACCAACGGCCAGTATGCAACGGTTCGCCGCGCAGGTTCACCTCATCAGAAGTTTAATTTATTTGCTCGGAAATTTTATTTTGCACTATTTTAGTTCGATTCCGACCCGTTTGTCGTTCACGCCGCACAAACAATTACGCACCGCTCCGAACGTTAGAAGCAACGGTTTCTGTTGTAGCGATTGCCAAATGTCAACCGGAAGTCCCGGTACGATCGGTTGCGGTTCGTTTTTACGTGTGACTAGCCACGATCAAGGCTTCCATGGTACAAATTTGGTAGAAAACGAAGAGTTCGTTTTCTTTTACGATATCTCATTCTCTTGCGTACGATCGATTGAAGTATTTCACATCCGGGTGTTGGTTGGTATCAGTTTTGTTGTAGATGGAAAGGTATCCAAGGTATTGAAGAAAATGCGATGCAGTACACTTGGACAAACCATAATGTTTTATTAAACTTTTAAGTTTTCTTAAATTGTTCCAAACAAATGATCTCATAGATATGTCTGTCTGTGAATAATACCTAAGATCAGTGGAGGATCAATCCCCTTGGAGGCTGTTGCGTCCAGCAACAAAGGTCGCGTCCAGCGACCGCTTTTCTACCGCAAAGGCGACACTAATAGCTTCTTTTAACACTTTTATTCTAAAGGAGAGTGTATCTCTCGTGTTAGGTTAAGAGAGGGAAGAGGGGGGTTAAAAAAACTTCTATCCTTTGCCTAAGCTGGTATCGAAAAAGACCCTAGCTGTCCCTGCGCGCTGCTTTTATCGGCATTCTCTCCCGTTTTCCCAGAACGGGAATACGTGAGAAGAGCGCACGATCCTGCTACGCGAGCGCCACCTAGCGTAAACCTACTGAACGGGCTGCTGTTGGTTCAAATGAACCGTTGCTCGCAACAGAGGCCCAGGGCGGAATTTTTAAAGGGGGGCCTATAACTTTGCTACGGCATTATCGGTGTTAGGGAGGTGTACTTCGAACATGATTTAACAACACCAGCAAAGTCTCGGAAAGAAAGCTCCCTTGCGTACATCTCAGAGTTCTGTTGCGTAGCCCTGTAAACGGGCTTAGTAAGCTAGTCTCTATATATAAACGTTTGTATGCGTTAAGGAGAACCATAACGCCACTACTTGGATCACAATTTCTACGATTTACGCACATTTACGATTCCTGATTAGTCCAACGCCTTCTACGATTTTTTCGCCTACGAGGCATAGTTTTCAATCGGTTTATTTTTTCGGTTACAATCAGAGAAATTTCTTAAAACCCTGTTTCGCTCATGTTGATGTTTTAGGCCATGAACAACACAATTGTTTTCAGACTTGCGAAACCAGGAAAGCATGTTTTTCAAGAGGTGACACCTGCATAACAATCGGATTATCATCGGATAACTATCGAATAATTATCGGATTATCCTCGGAAAAAAATCGGATAACTATCGGATAACCCTCGGATAACTATCGGGTATTTATCGGATAATCCTCGGATAATCCTCAAATAACCATCAGATAATTATCGGATAATTATCGGATGACTATTGGATTATTATCTTATTATCATCCCATAACTAACGGATAATTATCAGATAATTATCGGATTATCATCGAATAACAATCGAATAACTATCGGATTATCATCGGATAACCCTAGGATAATACTCGGATATTTTTTTTGTAAAATTTATTTATTCTTGTATGTTTTATTGTTGCAACAGAAACTACAGTAGTTTTTTTTAAATTTGAACTCTTTTTCTCTTAAAATTAATAAGTCAAATTTACTTTCAAACTGTCATTTCCGAGCTGCACGGATAATCAGACACTCGGTTAAGTGGCCCCCGAATAAACGGCGCTCCAGCTATATCTCCAAAACTCCATCCAGCATCTCGTAACTCTTTTGCTCAAGAATAAATCTCGCGTGAAAAGTTCGACCACCGACCGGGACCATATCATATCACACCCCTCGACAATAATGGATGTCAGACAGATTGTTCAGATGCCTTTCACTCGGCTCGGACACTCACCCAAGCTGACCCCTGTTCACTTGCACCGAAAATGCATCAAGCCGATCATATTATGTTGTCCGTTGTCACTTGTCGTTGCCTTGGTGGTGACGCATTTGTCACCACGCTTGTAAACCGTATGTGGAGGTTTTTGCAGAATCAGCACTAGGTATTGGGTCACTTTAACGAGAGAACACTACGTCCAACACGGTTCATGATCATCCATCTTTGCGCGGGTAGTTGAGCAATCACGTTCAGGTTGTCATCGTTGGCGGCAAGTGCTTTCGCTCTCTTGCTAGATCGAGATCGATTAGGTAATTCTGCGGGACCCTGTGGACCGGTGGCGCTTCTGTGTGTGGACGTGACATCTGTCATGCGGCGTTACGCCAACTAATGTACCAACGGACAATACCCCAATTGGCCCATTTTGTGTGTGGTTTCGTTTCGTGTGTTTTGCGACACCGAAAGAATTGATCATAAAGCAAGTGCCCTCAAGTGTGTTTAATCCTACCCTTCTGCTCAGGGCCATCACATCCGTCTGGTACGTTCCGAGTCGACGTCCGGCTATCGGCGAACTGCACCGGGCGTAACAAATGCGTTTCTTTGTATTCACACCCTCCCCGTGATGTGTGGTTCCGAAATTGGTCATTGGACTTGGACAATCGATTGGAAACACATCTAACCTGCCTGTTGGTGTGTTTCGAATGCGGTTCGAGCGCCGTATGACCTTCGGGCGCCACATCGACACTCTTGTTCTGGGGCGCGCAAAAGTCTTCCATTCATTTGCCGGTTTCCAATCGCGTGCCGAGTTGTGTTGAATCTGCTTCATTCACAACTCGATACCGCGATGCCGGTCGGCTAATTGCATCGTTAGAGGGGGGGGAAAAAAGGAAGGCGTCCGCCGTTAGTTTGTTTGTTCCGTGTGTCGTTCGCGCACGAGAGTGAAGGCACTGTCGGAACATAAAGATAAGATACCTCAGCACGCGACGCAACACACTTTTGCGATACGGCGAACAGCGTTAGAATTTTGTGTGTAAATTCCTGGAATCTTAATCTTAAGCATAAGCGGCACGGGTAGATGTGGATTCTTGGTTTGCAAAGTGAAAGTGAAACCGCAAAGGTCAAGTTCACAGCGGAGTCAAGTTCACCCTATGGGCAGAACATTTGAAGTGATAAGTATTTTATGGAACAAATTATGGCATGACATTTCTGACCATTTTAATGACTTTTTCTTGTATTAACATACAATAAACAAGCATTAATAGAGTGCTGCAAGCGAGAACTCTTTCGATGCTGACTAACATTCCTCTTGGTTCCAACAAGCATATCAAATCAAGCATCGAAAGCGATTCCTTTGTTCGCCGTCTGGATGCTGCCCAAAGGACGGGTTGTTGACAGAATGTAACAAACTTCTCGATTCCACAAGCCAAGCCGGTTAAACTGGATTTATGTTCTGAGCCGTGAGAAGCACGGCAGAAATATTTCTTTGCTTTGTGTACTAAGAAACAATTTTTTTTAAAACCATTTACTGAACAAGCCACAACGCACCTCTGCTTGATTGGTTGATCAACTGCAAGTTTTTCTTTCGTTTCGTTGCCGTACACAGCAATCTTTCCGGTACAGCATCAGGCACAAAATGAAAGCAAAAGGTGCATAGTCTTCTTTGAAGCCACTATGTAGAAGACACCTTGTGCAGAAATCACCAATTGAAGCGTACCGATAAAAGGAGAGCAAAGCGAAGGGTTCAGCTTAAAACAAATCAAAACGGGGCAACAACAAAAAAAGCAACCCCTACCGACCCGAGCACACGATACGATTACAACTCCTTTTGTAGCTTTTGCAAGTCTTTCTTGTTTGTGCAACACGCAGCACCAGAAAGGAGAGACACAAACACACACACACACGCGAACACTCGCACCTGAAGCGTCCGGTACCCGTGTATTGTGAAACTAGATAAACATATTCAAAAAGTCCCGCACCACAATCCACTCCAAGGCAGCGTAGCATAATTATAAACGAAAAATTGACACTAAAAATAAAAAGGCCCCACTACAGGCCCGATTGTCGGTTGATCGTGACCGGTTCGCCGGTCTTCATCACGGGTGACGAAAGCTGACTCAGTGCATTGTGCGGACTGTTGTCGGGACAGCGTGATTGTGAGGGAGAGATTTTGCGCACGGCTCCCCTTGTGGGCCCACGACCGTTTGCGTGAGTGGGAGTTTGTATGGTTGGTGTGACATTGCCTGAATTCAAACTATTACCGAATAGCTCGCTCGGTGCCGGAGTCCAGATTAAAAAAAACCCTTCCTGAATAGCTGGTTACTACCTCTTTTTTTCTTGCCAGCCAAGAACAAGCCGAACCGAGCGAATATGAACGACAGCGCGGCATCGTGGCAAACGGTGGCGGCCCTGATGTAAATGTGTTCTATGTGTATCGCGTTAACATACCTCGACCACTTGCATATAAGTGCACGGATCGCGGATAATGTGCGCGCGAGCATATAGATCGATTGAGATTGCACCCCCTTCTCGGACGCAACAACCTACGCCGGCAAATAATGCACCGCTCCGCTTAGGACGACGGGGAGTTCGTTCGCTTCCCACCACGAGATGGTCATCGGTCCGGCCACCGGCCAGTCTTGATGGCCAGTGGTTAGATATACAAACACGCCCCAAAAAAAAAACAACACCAGCTCATACACACACTCTCACCCGACACAAAGCATCGACCCGGGAAACTTGTCCGTGGCAAATGGGTCCGGGCGTTGTGCAGCCGGTTCTCGTCAAGAGGGCTCGTCACTTGTTGCCGCATAGAAGTCATGCGTTATTTTCCCTCCGTTTTGCCATGGTCTCGGTAGTGGTGCGCTGTTTTTCCTGGTTGGCGGCTTCGTGCGGTCTCACCAGGGGCCTGCCAGAATGCCGGGCGTGCTATATAAAAGCTACCGCGAGCGGATGGGAAATGCATAGTCAGAATCTAGCCGATCAACAGCACAGACCTTCTTCTCCCTTTTTTTTTGTTGTCCACAACAATCTTAAAACCGTCCACATCAAAATGCTGAAGTTGGTAAGTTGGTTCACGATACCGTGCATGTAAGGGACTTGAGAACAACCGTAAATATCCTCACAATATCATTTGCTCAGGTGGTGCTGTCCGCTGTACTGGCCGTCGTTGCCGCTCGTCCCGGTGCCCTCACGTACGCCCCGTACGCGTACGCACCGGCCGCTTACATCGCCAAACCAGAGATCTACTACCAGAAGAGCATCATCGAGGAACCGACGGTGGCGCACGTTGGCAGTCTGGTGA
Source organism: Anopheles moucheti (assembly GCF_943734755.1). Classification (NCBI taxonomy): domain Eukaryota; kingdom Metazoa; phylum Arthropoda; class Insecta; order Diptera; family Culicidae; genus Anopheles; species Anopheles moucheti. The sequence continues at coordinate 71,149,987 of NC_069141.1, forward strand.
AAACCATCCCGACCGCCGTGTCGCACCAGAGCTCCACCATCGTGCACAACTCGGCCAAAATCACCGAGCCGATCTACGCACCGGCCGTGAAGCAGACGCTGGTTTCGACCCCGATCGCCAAGACGACCTACATCGCAGCGCCGGCGGCCTATGCTTATGCTGCCCCCGCGTTGGCCTATCACGATGCTTACGCTTACCATCATCTGTAAACCTGTCAAAAGGGTATTCGATGAGAAATAAGGATTTCGAGTGAGATGCGAAGCGAGCTAAGGAGTGCGTGTGCGCCAACCGTTTGGCGGAGTGATACATCCGGTGAGATTCCTGCCGGATATAGGCCATGGGAGGAAGCGGCAAAGGACATTTCGGTCTACGTTTCACCGCGGATGTGAGGAGTAGTTTTTCATTGTTCATTTTGATTGTTGGTGAAAGATTGAAAAACACACACACACAGAGCCCCGACGTCTGCTGTGAAATAAAACAAATGTCTCACAAAACATAATGCTAAATTGTGTACTAATTTGTGGTTACTCTTCCCTACAAGATCTTCTGCACCTTGCGTGGTTGTACCTGGAGGTTGATCTGGAGTTTTTAAGAATTCTGTTGTTGAGATTTGAACCCAGACCAGTAGTGTTGTTAAGTTCGGTCTTCTCTTTCCTCCTCTGTTTGGCGTTTCTGGCCTACTAGATTTAACTTTATCACGTAGCTGGATAGTGTAGTGTTTTGGACTAAAGAGATCTTACTCGTCCGATTGTCTGTGTGCCACACCCTCTACTTTATTGTTCTCCCGGTCGTCAGTTCCCAACTAACATACCGAGGTTTATACATTGCCAGGTTGCTACACTACAGATAGCCTGTCCTTACTACGGGGACCGGTAATGGTAATGATGGGATGTTAAACAGGTCCTGTTGTCGTGTGAAGACCAGCGCCAATACACCACCGGCCGCCTAATCCTGCCTTATTAAATCTAATACTAGAATCAGCCCTTGCTATACTTGTTCTATCAACAATTCTACACTTTCTGCCCCTTGAAGTATGCATTCCTCATTGCTAAACGCCTAAAGGTATGCTTTCCCTTGTACATTATTTTCTTGTTATGACCTTTCCGATTACTTATTCGGCCTCATCTTCAAAGCACCAGTCTTTTAAAACGGGTTCTTTAGAAGATCGTTATCTTCTTGACAAATGGTAGCACTTTGAAGTAATTCATCATCCATTCACTCACAGGAATGGACAAGTGTTTCATAAAAAAAGGAAGACATTTCTCGTAGCTGGTAGTGTGCAACAAATTTAAAGACAGCTGTGTGTGTGTGTTGCTTTTGTGGTTTCCTCATTCCAAACCTAGAACCGCACCATGTATGATGCATGTTGGTGCTACCTGCTACACCTTCGAGAATATTTAAAACTGGTGCACTCTGTTCTGTTCTTACGCCCCTAAAGCAGGTTTTTGTTCAGAATAAGCGTCACTTGCTTGCGCCCCCCAGGCTATAGCCGGCTTACGCATCTAATCAGCATTTTAATTTTAACTCATTCTTCACCGGCAAACTCCGTTGCAGCGACATTTTCAACACTTCAAAATGTCAACCAGACCAACGACCATCAAACCAGATTTATGTCCAGCTTGCCCCGTTTCGGGTCGAGCTTCTACGTCCAGGCACTGTTCCACCAGTTGCGCTCGGCCAGAGGTGCTGCAGGACGTTTTAGTACGATTTGGTCACACTTCTACGACAACTGCCACTCTGGACGGACTCGGTTTCGGTGCCGATTGTTTGGTGCGGTGTGATCTTCCGAGAAGTACTTAGCCAAGGCCGCGTAACGGTGGTTCCCCGGTGGACCCTTAAGCGAAGGGTAGTTTTGGGTGCACTTTTACGTGCAGAGGTCCATTAATTAGATTTCATACCTTCGTAGCTGTTGCTCTGTGTCCAGCTTTGTGACCTCTCCTCGCCGGGGGAGAATCCCGCTCGGTTGTGACGCATGCAGTTGACAAGGGTCTGCTGAAATGTCGTAGCGATTTCGCGAAACCATGAACTTTAAGCGGTACACCGTTGTGTAGCTGACAAACCGGTAAGAATCCCCTCCGTAATAGTAATGTAGGTCGGGTAAGCGCGTTCCTTGGCGCTGCAGTGCGCTGTCAAAAAAGTAAAGCAACACGAAAACAAAAACCCCGAGTTAAAATGGAGCACGGTGAAGAATTTTTGCACCACCACCAAGGGAATCGACTCACGGTGCGCTTCCTCGTTAAATGCCATCCCCGCGGTAGAACTACTTTCACACATCACACACCCAGGGGGAACGCGAGGGATTCTGCGCCAAGGACACGGACACAATCCCCCGGCACAACGAGGAAGATCACGCAGCGTCCACTTTCCGGCCCGAAAGCAGTAGACCGTGAGGTGGATCGTGTCAGTGAACCAATTTTTTGTGTTCTTTTCCACTGCAGTTTGCTCGATTCGGAAACGATCACGGATCCTCACAGATCTTCACAGATCCCAGGAGCGGACGGGACGACCAGTCGCAGTACCGAACTCGTCAGTGAGCATCAACCGCTGGGACAGTCAAGACCTGTTGTTTTATTTCGAAATCGATATAAAGTCGAGCGATTTGCGGGAAGTTCTTCGCAGTACACGGGAATAGTGCCAGCAGTGTCGCGTTATTCAGATCATCGGTGTAACCTGTTCGAGTACCTTCGCAATGTCGCGATTCGTGCAAGTGGTATGTCTCGTTTCAAATGTCAGAACAACGGGTTTGCGTGGTGCTAGTTCTAGTTTCCTTCTTTATCCTTTCGCACTATTGCTATCGGTTTCGAATTCTTGCACGCGTTCTAGCTGGTTCTGGTGGCCTTCGTTGCGGGTGTGCTGGGCCAGGATACGACCAACGACGCCAGCACGGTATCTCCTCAAGATATCTACGATCTTTCCGAGGACGACTTCAAGCTGTGGCTCTCCGGACGGCAACCGAAGGCATGGGAGGGAGGATCTTCAAACACCAGCCCATCGGTGATCACGACCACTCCGCGCACGACTACGCCCGTGTCCGTGTTCCGAACGACAACACCTGCCACGACGCCAAGTACGCCCAGCTTCCTGACCACCGCCACCACCAGCACAACCATTAGACCAACGGACCCCTTCTCGGATGGCAAGTCTTGGTTCGAGGAGGAAGACACAGCCACGGCTAGACCCGCGGTGCTCGGCGAGCAGTTCAAACCAGCCGGTGAAGACTTTGAGCAATGGCTCGAACGTCAGATGAACCGCGTGCAGGAGGTGTCGTTCGTTTCGCAGACGACCTTGACGGGAGATCAGCTGGCGGGAGCGGGACTCGTCACCCGTCTGACAACTATTCGTAACCGGATTCCCACAACTACCTTCCACTCGGTACCAGTGACAGATTTCGCTCCAGTTACCACCCCAACTCCACATGCGATACCTGCGCCCACTTATCTACCGGCCGGGCAAGGTTCGATTGGTTCCGCTGCTTCCTCAGGAGCGCTCGATCTTCAGCAATGGTTGCGAGATCAGTTACAAACGTCGCAGCGTCTGACCGATAATCTGCTTGTCCAATGGGGCCCTAGTGGCGCTATCGTCCGTTCCGATGGTCACCATTACACGCCGAATGCCGTATCCTACCAAACGTCTGCCCTCATTCACGGTCTTCAGGGTGTGGCCCACAGTGGTCATGTTCGGAACGAACCCATTCCTGTTACCGCACAGCATCGCCCAACACCCAACGTGCCGAGACGCGTCTTCTACCCAGCCGGGAGCTTCATTTACTCTCATCCCCAAGTGCCACAGTACGGTTCGTTCGTGGGCCACCAAACACCGCTCGTCATCAAATACCACTAATGAAGATGTTCGAAATGGTGGAACACGACGCACACGACGCTAAAATTACTAAACGATTGGTTATTGGTTTTCTTTTTAACAATGTTTTTTTTACTTGTAATGTAATGTTGTACTGATTTCAAATAAATATCTGACATTATTATTCCCACAACATTTAGCTGCTGATTTGGTTTTTGCTCTTGGTGTCTTATTTATGTACATTTTTAATAGAATTTATACAACTCAATTATTGAGCTGAAGACACTGACGATTTTCACAAAGAAAAAATCCATTCCACGCATCAAATCAAAGAAGAAAAATGGCGTAAAGACAACGAAAAAAAAACAATTCTTGGTGTCTTCAGACTATCAGAGTGTTTTAAAATGTAATTTTAATTCAGTGTCACATTAAAATTCAACACTTTCAAAAAGGCATTCGAACTCAAGCGTAACGAAGCTAAGCCATATATGTGGGTTTTACGATAAGAAACTTGTCACGCATCATAAATAATGTCCAAAAAGGCGTAAAATAAAGCAGTCTAGTTCTTCCTTGTTGCGCGGCTCGTTGGTGTATTGGTAGAGACGCTTTCACACGGCAGGATTAGGACAAAATCTCATTCCCATACGCAGGACTGACTATCTAGCTGCGGGTAAATAAAGTCAGAGAAAGCCATAAAAGGCAGACCTAAGCCTCTTGAAGATGTTGTGCCGATACGGAGGAGGAGTTCATCCTTGCTAATATTGCCTTCTTATGTTCCTATATCCGTATCCCTATCCGCTTTGAAAATTCCCGTAAACAATGCAATAAAAACACAGCTTGAATTAAAACATTCGAATCTCAATCATTTATTCTTCTCACACGTTAGTTGCTTATCTCATCTTTCACCGAAACAATCAAAGGTGAACAAAAGACAAACAACCGTCACCGAAGGCGCTTAGGAATCAGGAACGGACACTCTGGGACAGTCTCTTAGTGGTACTGGCTGGCATAGACGGCCGGGGCGGAGTACACCGACGGGTAGCTGCTGACGTAGGCAGTCTTGGCCAGAGGAGCAACATAGGACACCGGAGCGGCCTCGTAGGCGACGGCAGCTGGGGCAGCATGGACGTAGGTCTTGGCAACTGGGGCAGCATGGACGTAGGTCTTGGCAACTGGCGCCTCATAGGTGTAGGTCTTGGCCACTGGAGCAGCATAGACAGTCTGGACCGGTGCAGCGTAGACAGCCGGGGCGGCATGGACAACAGGGGCAGCAGCCTGGACGTACGTCGTCTTCTCAACCGGCGTCGACACCACGGTCTTCTTCACGGTCGGAGCATACACATTCTCGTGCACCTTCGTGTCGTGCACCACGGCCGAGCTGGTGTGCGTCACACCGGTCGGGATGGTCTTCAGCACGGTTCCAACATGCGCCACCGTCGGCTCCTCGATGATGCTCTTCTGGTACGAGATCTCCTTCTGGGCGACGAGGGTCGGCGCGGCAGCAACAAGGGTCGAGTAGGCCAGCGGGCTGGAGTGCTCGTATCCTGGGGCAGCAGCGGCAACGGCAAGAAGAGCGGACAACACCACCTTCGCGGGACAAGGGAAAACAAAAACATACAATTACACACACGAATTTTCACACCTCTTGGCCAAACCACCCTCGGATGGGGAACTTCACTCAGTTTTTGTGCCCCTGTGGCGCACAAAAATCGCACAAAAAAACCCACCACCCCACGGGTGCTGTTTTTGGAACTAATATTTACCAATCGGAACATTTTGATTGATTGTTTTGGGGATTGTTTTGTGAGAGGTCTGTGTTGTGCACTGGAAAGAGCTTCGCGTTGACTGTACTGTTACAAGCGTTCGGCAATGCCTTTTATAAGCGGATCCGCGGTTAGAGGGTTGCCGCTACCGCGATGCCTCATGCGTATGTCGCTCGGACACACCGATTCCATTCTCCCCATTCGGATCGCTCGCTCGGAGGTTCTCGTTTCGGTTGTGATGTCTTTTTTTGTTTGTAATTGTTCAGAGGATCTCTTCACGGACGCCGCGCACACCACTGTTTGGTCCACCCAGAATCGTACACGCACACACAATCTCACCTACGGAGCGTTTGGGGTTCGTTGTTTCCGTATCGTGTGTGTTTATTACCCTACCGGCTCAACCTTTGTGCTAGCCGAGGGGCACGGCTGGAACCGAAAGTCCACCAAAGTAACCGTCGTTAAGATTACTGTCTTTCGGTGTAATGGGAGAAAAAATACCGTCAGTTCTATGCTTTTCCTTTGCGGGTTGTAAGTAATCCACCTAGAAACGGTCGAACGCAAAACAACGAATAACAGTGTGGTAGTCGCTTCGTGTACGACCATTTATCCACACACGCCCTAGAAGGACACGCGCGTACATTGCTCTAAGACTGAAGCGATCACTTCCCCCCCATGCCCAGGAAGGAAGCAACCAAGAAAATACACCCGGATGCTGGACGCGCTGCAGATGTGTATGTGAGTGATGGCCAAAACCGTCGGCAAGCTTCCTTTTCCAGGGGGCTCGACACGATAAGCGAACGCGACCGTACGTGTTGCGAAAGGCCACCGAAAGAACACATGCGACCAGGAACGTACGCCGGGAACGTGTGGGCCGTTGGTTCCGCCTAGCGTCAAGAAATGTCAACGTCTTCTGGTGGTTCGCCTGCTAGGAATTATCTCATCGTAAATGTCAACCCCGTACCCCGTAGGAATGGGGCGCCAAACGGCAACATTGGTAGTTTGTTCCCGGGTTTTTGTTTTTGGAGGAACCCGTCTGGATAATCTGCTGGCCATGAGATTCGGGGTTTTGTGTTTACTAAAGAACACACTACAATATGTATCTTTTAACAATATCGGAATGTTTAATTAAGGGGTTCAGCCCAGGGCTATAAATTCGGTTTTAATTATGTCTTACAGGCACAGGCAATAAAAAGTCTATCAATTCTTGCCCATAAACATTACCGATGAAGATAAAAATGATTTTTGACATTTTGCACACTAAAACATATATCGTTTCTGTAGTTTACGTATTAAACAGTTTCCCAATAAATCATAGAAACGTAAAATTATACGTTGAACATCCTTCTAGAACGCAGCAAGACAAAAGAACATGTCAGTTTACTATACGAAGGCGGTGTAAATGGTACCGTTCTCTCGTGAAACATGTATCCATCGCTCCAACAGCGTGACATTTCGGACAACGTCCCTCAAAAAAGGTTCGCGCAGTTATGAATGATTTGTATCTGTAATATATTCTCGCCCCCCCCCCCCCCCCCCCCCCCCCCCCCCCCCCCCAGGGAACACACTACCAACACGCGAGTTCCAATTTCAACCATCATTACCCGTCCGTTCCCTTGGCTAGCGGATCACCGGAGTCGTTCCTGAGTCCGGAGTGTAATGAGATTCGAAAAGTTAATCACCTGGGTTTGTTAATAAGCAAATCGCAAAACCACGAAACGCAATCACCCGGGCATTGGGGGGAATAAACATTCCCGTCATCCCGGGCAGCGTTACAGCGTTACAATACCCGGCGTACGGCTATAGGCCGCAAAACCCGTTGCAGAGGATCGCTTGCAAGAGAACAAAGAGATTTCAATTTCCTGTCCACTCGCGCAGGGAGTCAGTCCCTTCACGAAAATCAAGGACATTCGCGCTGGGTGCATTTTTCCATCGTTGCCACAAAACCCAAACTGCACCCAAAACTGCAGAAGAAAACACGCCGGCCAGAGTCGTTTTGGGAAGGGTGCCCGGAAGAGGACGCACGGAAGGTCACCGCGGTGGAGGAGGATCGATAGTCGCGAGTGCGAAAGCAAAATAAAAAGTGTGAAACCGTAGCAAACAACGGCCGGCCCGAGCCGACAAGAGATGCCGATGCGTGCGGCGTGTGTGTATGTGTGTTGGGTGGAGCAAGATGGCGAAGGATTGCCCGGCAGCAGCAGGACAGTGAGAGTGAGCGGAACCGCCGAGTGTTGTAGGGGGTTGGTACCGGTGGATGATGTCGTATTTTTCGTGGTCACTATATAAGATTGGTGCCGGCGGTCCGAAAAGCACAGTCAGCGTTCAATCGTTCAAGCAAAAGCTACCCCAGCAACAGCAACAACACAGACCTTTCGTTTTCTTTGTCACGAGAAAGAAACCCCAAAAAACAATCCAATATGTTCCGATTGGTGGTGTTGTCCGTTGTTCTCGCCGTTGCCGCTGCCGCACCGGGGTTCATCCACGAGAGCCCGCTCGCTTACTCGTCGGTGGTCGCGGCTGCTCCGGCCCTCGTCGCCCAGAAGGAGATCTCGTACCAGAAGAACATCATCGAGGAGCCGGCGGTGGCGCACGTCGGTACGATTGAGAAGTCCGTCCCGACTGGCTACTCGCACCAGAGCTTCACCCAGTACCACAACAAGCAGGTCGCTGAACAGGTGTACGCTCCGGCCGTGAAGAAGACCGTGGTGTCGACGCCGGTTGAGAAGACGACTTACGTCCAGGCTGCTGCCCCTGTTGTCCATGCCGCCCCGGCTGTCTACGCTGCACCGGTCCAGACTGTCTATGCTGCTCCAGTGGCCAAGACCTACGTCCATGCTGCCCCAGTGGCCAAGACCTACGTCCATGCTGCCCCAGCTGCCGTCGCCTACGATGCCGCTCCGGTGTCTTACGTCGCCCCTCTGAAGACGTCCTACGTCAGCAGCTACCCGTCGGTGTACTCCGCCCCGGCCGTCTATGCTCACGATTTCAACTAAGGAACCTGACTGTCTAATTACGATCATTTTGACGTTCGGCAAGCGAGAACCTTATTTTTCTCTTGTTCAACGTTTTCGGGATTGTTTTATTGAAAGATGAGGAAAATAAATTAAATTGTAAAAAACTGTACCAGTGGCTCTGTTTTTTTTTTTTGCTCCTTTCGTTCTTTACCGTTCTCCATGAAGTTATTATTGTGTCAAAACTTCTTGTCTGTGGTTTGATAGCTTTGAAATACCTGCGAGTGGCTCGCGAAGATGAAAATTAAATTAAGCAACAACAATGTCAAAAAAACCGCCCCATCTCACCATCCCACTTCCGGCTAAAATGTGTCTTGCAAGGCGAATAGTTTTCGCTTTCATTCGATCAACAAAAAAAAACATCCTGCAAAGCATCCACACACGCCATACGCCTGGGTAAAGTAACAAAACAGCGGCCAGCAATTAATTTCTATGCTTAACATTATACACCCCAGTTTGAACTACTTCCTCGTTTATACCTTTTACAAAAAAAAAACGCTAATGTGCCGTTTTTTTTACTTCTCCCGCTGTGTCTGCGGTTTGGCGATCTTTACGATCTTTAACCAACCGCACAATATTTTGGGCAGTGTCCCACACACACACACACACACACGGCAATGCCAAAACGGATCGGTGCCGCAGGGCACCGGTGCGAGCCGAGCTACCTGTACCTTGTGTGGCTATTTACCGCCCATTCGCAAACACTTACCGGGGTGGTGGCTCAAGACGCACGAACCACCCGGCCACAAGCCACCCTCTCCCGCCAAAGGAGGTAGCAATACTTTAGGGGTGTGTTGTTGTTTTTTTGGTTTTGCTTCTCTTAAGAGAATTCTTTTGCAAAATAATAGTAACAAATGGCATCGATCAGTTGTCAAATTGATTTCAACGCTGAACAGCTTCACCGTAGCAGCTTTTTCTACGGCAATCGATTATTATGATCGAGCGTTAGCCACCTACTGAGGGGGTTGAGCGATCAATCACAGCATTGCCGATTCGTTTAAGTAGAGGAAGTGATGAAAAGTACTCGCTAGCAAGAAGGGAAAATATAATCTCACATTTCTTGAATGAGATTGAGATTTTCTTCGTTATTGCCACCTGTCCAGCAGGGTTTGCTGATATACAAATTTACCCTTTATAACAGTAACGACTCTACGACATCGGTGACTTTGCGACCCACCCTCCTCACGCTAGCCACAAGCGATGATGATGGCAGAAATCGCAGATCACTGCGAAAACACACTTCGTCATGCACTGGCAAACTTAAGCCGGAATTCCTTCTTTTGGCGGTTGCCAGTGCGTTGGTGCCATAACGTACGCATTCTAGCTTGCCAGCAAATACCCAAACAATTAAAACGGCATCATTAATACTACCTCCGCACCGAAAAACAATCCCAACAGCTCAACCACAGCGCAGCAATCGCAGCTGCCCCATAAATGGGGAACGTCACATACGGGCTGCAGTCGTCAATATTCGCCGGACATCTGACGGAACCTTGCAAAACCCTCAATGGCCGTGTCTAGTGCTTAAAGTTCAAGTGCAAGTTTACCGGCCCAAAAGTAAAAGTGTATCGCATCGACGGCCGGTTGCGAGTTGCTACCTTTGCGGTTGGCGTTGTTTTGCTGCTCCGACCGAAAATACCAGAACAGTAGATGAAGTTTGCAACCAGGATATGACATTGACGTAACGGCAACGTTTGCACCTCCCAGAAGGTTGTGTAGCATGCATGTCTTAGCGGTTAGATTGATTTGGCGTTGAAATTGGACTCGCACCTGCATCATGACAGGGTGACTTTAGACACTAAAAGGTCCAAGTGCCGTATTATGATAAGCCTTCCATCAAACTACTCTCGGTAGCTAGTGAACGTACGTTCACGATCATTACGTTGCTGCAGCAAAAGCCCCTCATTGATGGAGTACAATAATCAAACATGATTGACAATTCCCATGAAATTAAAGCATTGCTATGATGACGTTACGAGTGCACTGTCAGTCTTTAAGGGGTTGCGAAAAATATAAGCAAAAGCATTTCTGATATTTTTGTTCTGATAAAAGCTGATAAGCTTCAAGGTTTGAACTACTCTCTTCTTGTCGTAACGACCTTCTAGGTCATGCCTGCCATTTCTGGCTTACTCGGCTTAATTTTACCACGTAGCCGGATAGTCAGTCTTTGCTATGGAGAATTGGTCCGGATGGGATTTTGGACCGGTCCGTTCGCGTCGGCGCCGCTATCAATACACCATCGGCCATCCATAATTCATAAGTTTAATTTATTTTATTACTTATTTTGGGATCAGCTGATCACTCACTGTTTGGAGGAGGAAAGTGAATTATACATTAGATTAAGCCTCTAGTCATAAGCTTCCCTTAAGCAATACGGCCTGACCGTCTCTTCCGAATAAAAAAATAAAAGGTTAGAATTTAAATGTTTCTAAAACTCTATAAACAATATCTCGAGGAAGTTGTAGAAGCAAATTCATTCTACAATGGCCACTTGCTTCTACTTCTTCTTCTGAAATTTACCAATGTATAATTTATAATTTTGCAAAATTTGCATGAGAATTATTGCGCGGACAAGTTGCAGTTCAATTTCCAGTTAAATAAAACACGCACAAAACAGCTCGGTGAAAAACCCTGCCCTCTGTACGCGATCATCAATAAACGCCTAAAAGTATGCAATCACATGTACTTCGGTTCAATGGAGTTTTCCATCGCCAATCGATTTCTTTCCTTTCACGGTTCAATCCGTTCCAGTTTTCGTTTCAGATGGAGGTTTTCTTTTTTTGAGCTCACTGGGTAAAAGACTAATCACTAACAAAGCTACTCACTAACCCACTTGCACACGTGCTTCTTTACCAACCACAGCGCCGTCAGAAGGCTTCCAGACGTAAGCATCGTTTTTTGGTTCGTTCATTCTTAGGTAAGACCTGCCCGCGCCCGGTTGCACCAGCTCGTTCGCGCGGGTTGTGCAATCGGGTGGCTGTGTGTTCGGAGGCTGCGGCGGCCCCCCCCGACCGATCGCTGCTCACCGATGACAGTAGAGCTTATTGATTTTCTGTACATCCTTCACCGAAAAGCCGACGCGCTGTCCAAGCTGCCCGCTGTACTTAATCTGCGCGGAGAGAAGGAAAATGCGTTAGCGCCATTATGCAACGGAAACGTGCTCGTCAGCACGCCGGGAGCGATGCGTGCAGCCGGACGGGCGAAGGGAAAAACGGTTAATCAATCAGTTGCCGCTCGCAGCCGATCGGTGGCCAATTTTCTACACACACAAAACAAAAAAACCAACAACGACCCTACCTTCGGTTCCAACGTCGGTTTGCCGTTTTTGCTGAACGCCGTTCTGGAGTAGTGCATAACGCTGCCATAATCGTACGGCATGCCGAGCGTCGTCGTTTGCGATTCACTCTCGCGCCCAAAGTTGCTGACGAGGTTCGGGCGCACATTTCGGAAGAAGATGTTCACGTACCGATCCCGATCGTGGCGCGTGTGCTCGTGCAGGAAGCCCAGCACATGCATCAGCTCATGCACGATCGTGCCCTCCATCTGCAGGCACCCGCTGCGCTGGAGGTTCAGCACCTGGCGGCCACCCATCCGTCCTACCGCGGACCAGCATCCGGAGCTGCGACCCTCGATTACGACGTAGTCGCGTTCCTTGGTGCGCGGCACAAACCGGATGCAGGTTTTCTGATGGAACTGCTCGATCGCCGAAAACAGCTTCGCCAGTTCACCGATTGCTGAAAGACACACACATACACACACACACACACACACACACACACAGCGAGAAGCACACGATCACAATCAACCACAAGAGAGCACGTTATCAGCTGATACGATAAATTGGACATACGGCATCCTCCAACCTTCGCTTGGAGGAATTCCCTACTGGAGGACTACTCACAAAACTCGTCACTGAACTCGTATGGCACTATACCCTTCTTCCACTTGCTGCTGGTAAACTTGAGCGCGTTCCGTTCGATCAGCGGCTGATGGATGTCACCCTCGGCGTACGTTCCCAGCTCCTCCGGATTGACAGTGCTCCCGTTGTGCGACCGGGACCACGCGCGTACCAGCTCGCCGATCGCCGCCGTATCGTGGCTGCCGTACAGCGCTTCGCCCAGGTGCGAAAAGTCAAAATCGTAGTCACGGTACCTTCGACTACTGCCGATAACACGAGCATCAGCAACCGCACCCAGAACCACAGCAACCACCAGTGCCACCACCAGGCGCAGCCAACCCATCGCGCCGCCCATTAGTCTGCAGGTGGAGGATCTCGTGGAGCAAAGGCACACTCTACCCACCCCGGCCGCGTACCGATCGAGACTGAACCGTACCGTTACGAAAACGCCGGCTTTTAAGTATCTGGCCGTCGTCTTCGGACGGTTCCTCCTACCGGTTGCCTGGTTGGCGGTGAGATACGACGATAATGGGGTGATAGCATCACACGGCCAGATAATCAATCCGCTCCCTCCCCAAAAAACAAAACACTTGCGCCGTGTTTTTCGGGGGGGTGTTTGGAAATCTTCGTACTGCCACTGCCAGTTAGTCGAACACGTGTGTGCGCGGGCTTCTGGCCGTGTATGGGGGGGGAGGGCGTCCCCGTTCGAGAGGCAAAACTGGGCGAAAGGTATGTTTGATTACGGTAACATCTTCTTCGTCCTCTTCTTGTAGCACAGCAGAAGTAAACTCACCTCACACACAAGTTTGAACCAGAAAAAAAAATACACCGAAACACACACATACACGAAATGCGTTTGCCTACTACCCCAGAGGTGGGCATGCATCTCATCCAAGCGCCATCATAGGGTGGGAAAAAAGCCAACCCCGCTGGCCAACTACCCAAACATGGGCTCTCCGCCGATGCCGAGCATGCCGATGTAATCAGCCAGCAGCCAGGCCGGGCCGCTTCTAAGCCTGGCAAACTAGGCATCCGCGCCACGATACTCTCGCCCGTGCGCGGTTGGAAGTTTTTGGCAAATGTGGTTGCCGCTGAGGATCGTATACGGGCGGCCGCCGGATGATCATGTAACAGACCACCGGGCGCGGGTCATTATTTTGGAGCACTTCGACCCTCATTGCGGCGCGTGGGGTTCCTTCGCGCTAAGGGTCTCTCTCTCTCTCTCTCTCTATTAGCACACTCCGCGGGTTTTTGCTCCCGTAATCAAACCATTTTACTAATAGTTGACCGGCAACCGGCTAGGGGAATTCCCTTTGCCGTCGATGCGCACAATCCTCGGACATTCAAACAATCGACCATTGCAGACACTCATTAGGCCCGATATTGTCGGGCTCGACTGCTCAACTCCATTAGGAACCGGGGTACGGTGTGTTTCACCGTCTTTGAGCCGCTGGTTTTTTTTTGTAAAAGCTCGGAGAAAAGCACCTCCACCGAGCAATTGATATCCGACGCTGTTGCGATGCTCTCGCCACCAGCCAAGGCTCCGAAACTGGAGCATTAGGCCTTTCCATCTTCGTAACACACCCGCGGTCCCGAGTTGAATACGCCTGACAGGAATATGTCAGGTCCGATTACGTCAGGGTCATACATGGGAGAGGGTGCACCACCTGCTTAATAATTAATTTATTAAGTGATTAAAGCGTTCTTATCGCATTTCGCACCGTTGGATGACACCCGGGATGGTACACACCGCGCGTTAGTTACACCCATGCTGGAAAGCAGCATGCAAGTGCTAGACATTTTTCACGCCCTGTTCATCAGCAATGTACGCACGGTGCGGCAGAAAGGTCAAACATTCGGTTACAAAATAGCACGAGTGCGGCTGCAGCTGCTGCTGCCGCTGGTTACGATTCTGACACTAACCGTGCTTAATCCATGGACAACGCGCGGCAAACAGTGCACCAAGTGCCTGAACTGGTTCACCATCATTGGCCGCATGCTGTCCACGTTGGCCGTCGTGATACTGCTCGTCTTCGATAACTTCCGACAGCGCCACAAACTACTGGCGCTGCTTCGTACGCTACCGTCGGCGGAAAGTCTCGCGATTGGACAAGGTGGGCGCTGTTCCGTCAAACGCATGCAGCTATCAATTTTACTGCTATGCAACATTCTCTCGGTGGTGGAACTGTTGCACAACCTATACCGACACTGGGAGTACCGATACATATGGGGCGTCCTAAGTGGCATGCTAGTTGGGCATTACATTCTGCTAAACTCACTGCTCTGCCAGCTGCTGGCCGAAACGCTTGCCACGGCGTACGAAACTCTGCAGCATATGCTTCTAGCCCATCATCCACTGACTTCCGTCACTACGCAGATAGCTGCTCTGGAGCAATGCAAAGAGCAGCTCGCGGATGTAACTGGAATGAAGCTACTGCTAATACTGCTGCATCTACTGTTCAACGTATCCTTCTGCACGTACGACATCCTGGAGAAGCTACTCAGCCAACGCGATCTGTTCAACATCATGCGTTTGATGATCATCGCAGTGCAGGAGACAGTGATGCTGTTTGGGCTGTGCTACTACTACAGCATGTTAGACCTCAAGGTAAGCAGGGAATTGCGGAGCCCCAATTCATTCACTCTGCGCCATTTATTATTTATACGCACTTCAAACATTCAAATAAGCCCACACATTACTGGCCGGCGGTGCGTTACGATTCAGTCAGTTGTCATCGAGTATCGCGCGTAACGCGTAGTCAGTACCACATTGAATTCGACGTGAGATCACAGTATGGACGAGCTTAAGATCTTAAACTGGTTCAACCATTTCCTCGTGTTACCCGTCTATCTGTATCGCGAGATTGGAGCTGATCGTTACACCTTCCGCACGAGACATCTCTACTGGAATGCAGCTCTTTTTGCGACTACCGTCATAGTAAGCAGCATAGCAGCAGTAGCGCTCATACTAGAAGACCTTCCAGCGCTACTAACTAGTGTCATGGGAATTATTACGCTAATTCTGTACAGTATGCGCCTGATGGTTGCAGTACCGTTCATTATCTGGACACTAACAAACAACCGTGCACTAGTGGACATGTCCAACCGTGCGTTACACATCGCACGTCAAATTTCATCTGACAGCTCTGTCAGCAGTAACGTGCGTCTAGTGACACAAGCGCAGTTTTGCATCTGCATGTTTATGTTTCTTTTCAACGTTGCCTTTCAAATGTACTACATGATCGTATATCCAATGTTCCGGCAATATATTCACATTATACTGCTGTTCGGCTTCATGACCGTTGAAAGCGTTATAATGATGCATCAGACATACACACAATTCTGGCCAATGTTTCTCAGCCACAAATATGCGCAATTAATCCAACGCGTCGACTGTAAGGATAAGGAAACGCTCGACACTGTTATTCAGCTCGGCAGCGTGCTAGAACACTTTAAAGTACGATTTGCGTCCATGTTTGGGCTGATGCAGTTACTGCATTTGCTGAACGCATTTGTAACCTGCTCAGTGGAGACGTACATCGTGCTGTACGTTGTCGATGAGGGTCATACAGTTTTGAGCGTTCCCACGAATCTCTTTACCGCGGTTGTGTACGGATCATCGTTAATAATGTGCACATACGCCTACGACCTAGTTAATGCGAAGGTAAGTCTACCAGCAAACGATACACACACGCTAGATGTTAGTATCCTTGAATGTTAGTGGTGTCCTCTGAGCAGTAATTGTACCACCTGCACGTGCACCGATACATAATGTACAAACACCCTTTACCTCACATTACTTATTAACAGTCTATTCGTTATTAACGAAATATTATTCGCCCGTACTTTACGAAAACATTCTGTTCCCGCGTGCCTCAACGTCGATCGATGCGGCCTCTTTAGTTACGATCGAGTTGCTCACGTTGGCGGTATGGAAGAGCTGCAGTTCTTCAACGTTTTCAATTACTGTTTCGTATCGCCCACTTATCTGCACTTCGACCATCCGACCGGGCGTTACATTTTTCGCACCAGAAATGTCTGTTGGAACGTAACGCTGCTAACCGTGAGCGTGGCGAGTAGTTTAGTTTCTGCCATCATAATAATATTGGATCTGCAGGATTTACTAGGAAACGTTATGGGAGCAACCACAATTATCCACCATGTGATGCGGCAACTGATAATGGTACCGCTGATACTGTGGGCATTGTTTTACAGTCGCACGCTAGTGAACGATTGTACCTTCGCGTTGAAAATTGTTCAAGAAAAGTTTACTCTCCTCAATCGAACGTCAGACCGGCGAAATGTTTTCAAACTGCTCTGGCTTCAGATCTCCATTATCGCCGTGGTACTTTTCTTGGGGCTTGCCGTTCAAAGTGCCACAGTGTGGCAAATCAAACGCCTGAGACAATTTCATTACATCTACAACTTATGGGCATTCGCATTTCTGGGATTCATCACCCAAATGCATCTGATGCTTGCCCAATGCTGGACGCTTTTTATTAGTCACCATATCGAAGATTTAGTGTCGCTATTGAAAGTCGACCACACGCCAGTAACCCTCACCAAGGTGATTAGCCTCTGGGATGATTTGCAATGTTTTAAACAGCGCATTGCGTCCACCTTCGGCATCATGAACGTTCTTCATACGTTGGATGCAATGTTAACGTGCGCCGTTGATACCTACACCACATTCTATGTGTATGAGTTGGGCTTAGGGTTGAAAGGCGCATTCTTAAACCTGGTAACGATGCTTCTGTACACCGGAACGTTTTACGCGTTTACCTACGCCCACGAACTTCTTCAGTGTAAGGTAAGTAGCTTCATCTATCTGCTGTTATGTTAATTGATTCAATGACTCTAACCAATTTCCTCAGAATAACAATATTTTGTTTAAATTTATCGTTCACCGTTAAACATTCAAAACTGCCAATCAATCATTTCGTGATATTCGCATCGTATCACAATTGTTTGTTTACTGCACGCGATTACTGACGCCATTAGTAACGGTGCAGCATGGATCAGTTATTGGTTCTTAAATTGGTTCACTCATCTATTAATATCTCCCACCTACCTACACATCGACTCCTCCACAAATCGTTACGTTTTCCGCAATAGAAATTTCGCTTGGAATGCTCTCGCACGGGCAATCCCATTAATGATTTGTACCGTGGCTACATCAGTGCTGCTGTTACGCGACTTGCATCCAATGTTTCACAGTGTTACCAGCGCTCCATCAATGATTCTTCACACGATGCGCTTATTCAGCTTATTAATGTTGCTCCTAATCTGGACATTAGTGAGCCACAATGTAGGCTTAATGTGTGTGGCAATCATGCCCTGCACATTGTTACCGAAAGGTGCGATCGGTTTGTTAACCGTATGAAGGTGTTGACATAGTTTGGTGTGAAAAGTTAAAAAATTTACATAAAATTCGCTGTTATCGCAGTTACTTTCGATGATCGAGATCGATACAATTATAGCACAGAACTATCTAAACGAACTCAATTACATAATCGTTGTATTTTCCTGGACAGAGATCAGTTTTGGGAAAGTTTTTTTCGTGTGAAGTACGAAGAGTTTGCAGTGTGGGTAAAAAGTAACAACCAAAAAGCTAAACCATTATACGCGGGTTGCTATGATTGTTGTTGATAACCTACGGATATAAAATGAAGGACAGTTATACTAATTGGTCTAAAGTTATCATATATGAAGGTACATTTTTATCATTTGCACTTGATTCCGATGAAGTCGATGAAAAGGTAAGTAGAAACAACGCAAAACCAAACTAAACATTCTGATAAAGTTGTTTTAGTAGAACACCAAATCACTTAATGGTGTCTTGTAATAGTTTCATCCACCATGAATGTTATTAAATATTCATCAAATATGTTACTACAAAAAATGTTCCATTAAGTGACATTAGAAAACAGAGTTTCCCGGACAACTTTTTGCCAGTAGCAAACCTATAATCGTGCAGATCAAACGTCACCTCACCCGTTGCTTCTTAATGAGCCATTTAAGAATACTCAACCTATTCAACCATTTGTGTGTTTCGTTCGTTTTCATCGAGCAAACGCCCAAAGGTGTAATTGTGCGACGCAAAAATGTGATCCGAAACATTCTTCTACCCACTGTTGCAGTGACGACTGTTAGCTTGATCGGGTTGACGCGAATGTTGCATAATTTTACAGATATGGTTGGTTCGGTGATGGAGATAGTCCATCTGCTGAAGTATAGTATTAACGGACAAATTATGTACACTATACTGAGCTGGATGTATCAATACCGCAACAAGATGGTTACAGTATGCAATAGAGCTATCGCAATAGATAACGCCATTCAACGGATGCAAAGAATGGAGACACTGTTTTCCTTGCGACATGCTTTGTTGAGAGTGCATATCATTATCATTATTCTATTGCGAGGATCTTTCGTGGTGATGCACCTATTCGTACAATTCAGATACAATCTTCCCTACGACGTAACACTAGTGCTGCACAGTAATGTGTTCGTGGAGCTATGTATGGATCTTCAAAAGATTTTTCTGGTGTATTTTGCGTGGTACCTAACTCAACGCTATCAAATCGTTATGTACTTATTGCGCAAACGGCATGCAGTCGATCTGGTTGCCATTTATACCATATTTGAAGATTTAATCACCTTCAAAAGCTATGTATCACAAACCTTCGGAGTTCTACTGCTCGCTCTGGTACTGCAAACATTCATAGCATGCTCTTGCCATGCATTCCTCATCACCGTGCAAACTCTCTATTCGTTTCAAGTATTTGCAAACATTACTCAGTGTGTGATAAACTTACTCTTGTTCTACGTGTTGACTTATGCTTATGATTCTGTTGAAGTTAAGGTTGGTTGTTTCCCTAACCCTAGACGCGTTAATATTTATACATGTGTGAGCAAGTACATCACACAAAGCTGCTTGAATATTTCTCACTAACTACAGTCCTATTTATTTTGCGTCATTTCAGGAGGCGGAACTGAAGAATGCCCTCAAATCCATGCAATACACAAACATCACCAAACAAACAAGAGATCAGAAGGTAGCATTTTATCACCCGCAAAACCAACAACCTAGCATATCGAGTTAAACAAAATACCCCTCCCCATTTTACGCAGGATTTCTACGATTTGGTCAATCTCAAGTTAATGATGGAAACACCGAAGATAACCGCATGTGGACTTTTCGAAATAAATTTGCAAATATTTTACAATGTACGGTGACCTAAACGTTTCGATACGCGTACCGCAGATAGTCTAAAGAGAAGCATTTTATCTTATCTCTTTAAAGGTTTTTGCAGCCATTATAACGTACATTGTAATATTATTCCAGTTCCGAGGGTTTGAAAAATCACCGTGAAGAATTTCTAGTTTCTGCTGTTCAGCCCTCATACAATAAAAAGTGCAAACAATAAACAGACCTGGCACCATATTGTATGCAACGCATTCTGCCATTTCAACACTAATTTAATGAGATTTGTTCAGTATGATAAGATAGAGCATATTTGTGATACATCACACACTCGAGCTGAAGTTGAAGGACTAAGATAAAAAAGAGAGAGCATAACCAAGCATTTACCTTTGCTCATGTTTACTTTTCTTTGTTTGTCCTTTTTGTCGACATACAAACTATTTGCTTCGCAGTCATTTATTCGCATGAAATTACAGTTCGAGCATTGCTATCAGTATTATCTTCCTATGTCCAATAATTCCATTCCAAACTTCTCTCTCTATCTCTCTCTCTCTCTCTGCGCGAAGATCCATCACTTTTACTCAGTTTCGCACAATAAACTTTTTTAAAATATATCAATAGATTCACACAAGTATCAATCGTCTAATTGTTTCATTCAATTTCAATATCATTTCGTTCACTATTCGGCTTCACTCACGCACATACTTTATGCTACACTAACAGGAAATAGAGGTTTTTTTTTCTAGCTACATTAACGGTTAGGTAAATTTCTTCCTTTATGTAAGTTTGATCTTCATTTGAACGACGATTTTTTCCCTTGCAGTAAGATTCTAGTTGTCTCGTATTGCTCCCAAGATTGAATAATATTGTTTATAACATGAAAGGGATACTGGAACGATAGGTTTTGCTACAGTATGTCGGAATTTAGTACATTGTGCCCTACCGATATCATTAGTTGATGGAAAAAAACCGTGTACCGAATAAAGTGTTCGGTTATGCTCAATACTATCAACGGACTATGTTACACCGCAAATGTCGGACAGCAAATTTTAATACACGTTTTGCGCTAGAATTTGAAATGCTACGAAACGTTGGAAGATTTTAATGTTAATTTCTCCTACATTTGCTATCCCACCGCATATTTTCTTGCAACTGCTTGCAGTTATATATTTCTGAATGACGAGTAAACGCGCTCACTTGTAGAATTTAGATTGTACTCAGTTCTCGCTGGAAAGAAGGAAATGGAATAGAAAACTTGGAAACCTATTCTGCTTATCTACATATATATATATATATTCTTGACCACACTACTATTTAGTCTCAATAACAAGCTATAGAACCGTTGCGTTGAAGAGCACGATCTACAAAATTACGCTTGAAGGAAAATGGATCTGAAGGATAAGAGATAATAAATGTCTGCTAACGTGTAGTGCATTTGATACTACTCATACCTGGTGCGAAGCTAATTAGAGGGATCGTTTACTAAATTTTGTGAACATGATTTTAAAAACTTTTCAAAATAACAGACTAAAAAAAAACAAATTATATTAAAAAAAATTGAGATAGTATTCCTTTCCTATCTTCCTACCGCAAGGTAAACGAAGAAATAGGAAAACTTTTTAAACTAGGTTTTGCAACAAGTGGTAAAGTTAGGCCATGCAACAAATAAAATTACAATTCCTCTTGTTAGTGAGCTTTAAAACCACCGAACCATATACATATAACTCGCTGTTTGCCGCTCTACAACAATAAACCTAGCACACGTTTATCACAAAAATCACAAAATTTAACAAAATAGTTATAAATCGATTCAAAGCTCTTAGGTTTGTTTCTTTTATATACACTACCCCGACCACATGTACGCCGTGGCTAATTTCGTAGATGTCGGCTTTTAATTCCACTTCATCCACATTCGACATTCATTCAGACATTCGTATGTGATGGTCGTATTCATGTTAACGTTCATTTTTCCTTAGTGTTCTATAGTATCTCGTTCATTTCCAACAATCTATGCACTTGCCGTTCATTCATGATCATGATGAACATGATCGATCGACACAATCATAGTGCATATTTTTGCATATTGCATATATGCTACAAAGCTAGCGATTAAAACAGTCGACAAGTTATGTTAAGTATTAGATTCCTAATTGTGCACACGGTTCCACCCTACACGGATTTTTTCTTCTTCTTTCACACACAGTTTATTTTAGGCGCACACTGAACCTATCCCGATCCTGAGCAGCAGTGCGAGTCCTAAGATTATAAATATATATATGGCATTTATTTTTCGTAAACACAATACATACGACGGTTTATTGAACTATCTTTCCCTATTAAGAACTTTGAGCGTTGGATTGCATTTCCTAATTCCATGGCATACGCCTATGCAAGTTTGTTCATTCTTCTATTCACATTATACTTAGTTTGTTTTGGTTTAGGTGCTGTTTTTAATTCCTAGAATGCACAATTTACTTATTACCCTTCTCCTGAAGCTTCTCGGCTGAATGCATACATGGGCAAATTAATGTGTTTGAAAGAGACAGTGCCAGTATTTGCCAAATAAAAATGGACCAACGCAGGGTACGGATCAGCATTATCGTGCAATAAACAGCCGCTAATCACATAACCATCACAATCGCGATACATTTTTGAATGAAACACTGAGTGGCTTAAGGAACTTTTCTTCAATCATTTCAAAAACGTATCAAAAATAATGCTCAATCAAATTCATGTACTTTGTATGGATGGTATGGACTTGAATTTCTAAGAAAACTGTAGCAATAGCCCTCAATAGTGAGTGACTTTGTAAAAAAAAACAACAATACAACAGAAAAAGTTTACTTTGAAGAAATAAAAAAAACAACCAATAGTAACATAAATCGTCAAGGCGTAATGGGAACGCCAAAAATCGACTTCATAAAGATCAACTCAAATCTCTCAAAATCTGTCAAATGCCATAAAAAGGTGCAAAATTTGCGTTTGAAAATAAAATTGACCAATGCAATCCTTTGCCTCATGCCGTACCCTCAAACTCCTTATCACAAACATCATGTAAGACGGGTTTCGCCATTGCCATGCGCATGCTATCGACCAGGACGGACCGTTTCCCAGAGCCGTTGAATCTCATCCATCGATAGGTTGGGATTGGTGAAAAAGAACCCCGCACGGCTAGCATCAACCCGTTTACCAAGAAGGTCACTCTTCGCTTCACTATCAAGATACAGGCCATCCATTGGCGTGATGGTGACGTTCACCTGCTGTGCCACCGTACCGGTGATGTGAACATCATCGATCCAGAAGAACGGCTGGCGCTGTGCCTCGCGGTACAGCTGCCACGCCACGTCCGGTGAGTAGAGGATCGAGTAGCCTGGACAGTGCGGTGGATAGTACCGTGCCGGGTACTCGCGCCAACTGACGAACCACTTCGAACGGTACGTCCGCTTGACGCTCAGCTTCGTCACCAGCTGGCACAGCAGCAGGTTGCGCTGCGGCGCAACCCTCGCCAACGCATTGTACAGCACGGGCGTGTTGATGAACACGTCATCGTCCGTCTTGAGCACGTAGCGTGCACCGGGGCAGTGATAGACGAACCATTTCAGTGCCATCACATGCTTGTAGGTCATGTTGCGGTACGCATCGACAAAGTTCCCCTGCACAATATCGTCATGCAGGCGCGATTCGCGCTCGATCGATCGCTGACTTGCGCTGGAATTGACTGCGCCCATTAGAAAGAGCAGACGGGCCCGATCGTCCGGTTCGCCCCAGGTCGCCCGGATCGTATTCCGCTTGGCCAGGTTAGCTGGCGCCGAGTGGATGAGAACTAACACTAGCGGTGGCGACGCCGTCGCAGATGACCGCGTGCCCCGTAAGGCATCTGCACGCTTAAGGCTACGTCTTCTTCTGTTTCCACCCATCCCCGTCCCGCAGTAATCATAGTTTATCGTGAACTTAAAGTCCTTCAGATCGATTAGACTAGTGTAGTCATCATTTGGCAACGAATCTCCCCACGAGCTAGCTACTGTTAACGATACTGTCGACTGTGTACTACTGCTAACGCTACTGCTACTGGTTGGGGCTTTATGCGAGCCTGGCTCCGCACCATTGCCCACCTCCCGTTCGATACCGTTATGCCATCGGTGTGCACCCGGTGTTACTGTGCGGGTGCCGGCAGGCGATGCAGCTACAGCGGCGGCCACCAACCAACCCGGTGACGTTTGATTTGTGAGATATGTACCGCTGGTTCCGCCATTGCTAAGCTCTCTGCCGCCGTAACCGAACGGTGGTAACGCATCGATGGCGGATCTTCTGTCATCGATCGCATTGCTTTCGCCGCTATCGTACGGGAGCTTTTGTTGGTCGATTTGTTTGCCCAAGGATACCGAGGCTGACGCAGCGAGAGCGAACTGACCGGCGGGCAGGTATGGAGAGGTCGCATCCCGGTAGACGGTAACATCGTGCGGTGAGATCGTCTGCCATATCGTCAGCACGAGCGTCAGACAAACCACAACGAGCAGATAAAGCCGTCGCTCGAACATGATCGTGTGATCAACGATGCCTTGCGAGTGATCGCATTTTATTCAACTGCCTAAAAAGATAAGAAATTTTAAAAAAACCAATTAAAATAGGTTCAAACTTTTAGCTAGACTAGGGAATAGATTGCTGTCGTCAAACATTTGTTAACTGATATCGTTTTGTTTGTTTGTTTTTTTATTCAAACTACACTCTAGTTGCGATACTATCGATAGCTCTTGGATGTACAATATATTTAGCTCCATAACACATAGAAATTTATGCGGCCAAACCAATAAGAATTAATTAGTGTTTACATTTTAATGAGACACATTTATAAATAGAACTGATTCACACATGGGATAGCAAGTAATCCATCATCCAGCAGCAGCAGCATCGTCATCAGCGACCTCGTCGGTGACACAGTTTGAAGAAAATCAATCATATGCAGCTATCGATTGCCGTGAATGTGTTCACAATCCGTTTTTCACCATCGCTCCCCGTCAAGCGTAGCAAAGAAAAATACAAAAGGGAATAACTTTCAGCCCTGTCGCAAGACCGCCAGGGAGGACCTCGGCGCACTCTGCTGCTGACAGGAGTCAGGATATTCAGGAGGTGTGTGTGTGTGTTGTTACCCTCGCAGCAGCATAAACCATGCCATAGTTCCATTCAACGCCGCAAGAACAATGGCGCATAAAAGGCATTGAAGATATGGTTTGCCGTTGCACCGCTGCTGTCGAATTTCCTCCTCATCGCGCCCGGACGTCTTTTATCAGCCCGTAGGTATATATTCTAGCCTTCCCACCCTTGTACATAATACTCCAGCACTAACTCCAGCTTTTACAGACATCAGCGGCACGCGAAAGTAAGGAGTGGAAATAGCGACGAGACCGACACCACAACCGGCACCCAGTACCGGGGGCCCGCTCCGCAATTACTTAATTGAACCCGCAGCAATTACTCTGGACGAGAGCGGGTGTACTTCAACAAAAGGGAGTGCCTGCAGGATACAGGCCAAACGAATGCACACTCGCTGACACTGGCGCACCGCCGTGTGGTTCCACCCATTGAGACACGCGCATAGGGCGCACATATGTTAATGAATGGCGGCCGTAGATATTTGGCCGTTCCCTGGCCATCCTCGGCGGGCCCGTCCGACCACCACCGGCAAAAAGTGCAGTACAGTGTGCATTTTGCGCTGGTGGAGGGGACCCGCCATACTGTCACAATCGCTCCCTCCCACTCGCAATCGTTCTATCGACGGGGCTTTTGTTCTATTTAGCGCTTGCTGTGGCCGAAAGAAAACATGTCAGTTTAACCTGGCAATTATTGCGTTTTAATGAGGAATAATTATTCGACAATTAGCACATATCCGAAAACCGACAAAACATGCATGCACAGTTTGTAACTGCAATAGGAAGAGAGAGAAAATAAAACGCCTGTACTTAATTTTTAATAATACCAACCCGGGACATAACTCAATTTTAAGCACTATGCTTCGCTGTGGTTGACCCTCTCTATGCACCCCGTTTTAAAGGGTTCATTGCGGTGCATACTACACTTCCCATGTTTGCGTGCATAATACGTGCCTAAGTAATGCGTTCGGCACAGCACGGGGGGGACGCAAGAAATGATTCTGAATCGTCCCGACGGCGGCAAAGCTAGAGCAAAACAACCCCCTACCGGTCAATTATGAGGCCCACAATTATAAGGTTCTCGAATCCGCAAAACCGCTTCGCTACGCTGGCGGGATCCAACTTTAGTCCTCGTCCGCCGCCGGGTGGTGACACAGGGAAACCCCAACCCCAACTCAGGGGTGGTTTTTTGCGGGCAGGACGGCGAGATCTTTACCAACTCGACATGTCTCGCCACTGTCTGCCCCCGTTTGGCGGCCTTCCCTGACCCCAGCCTGCTCCAATGTCGCAACGACGATGTTGATGATGGCGACGATAGTGAGGCGCGGGGAGTTTCCGGCGCCAATTCCAACCCATCCCATTCAATTGATTCTTCTCTTTTTTATCGCTTTACGGTGTACGGATACAGCGCACGATAGCTATAATTTGGAGTGGGGGGCGGGGGGGTCCATTCGCTAGCATGGAAAACCATGAAGGACGACCCCCGAAGGACGAAGATGGAGGGAAGAAAATTGTTAGGCTCCCCGTGGACAACAACAACAACAGAAAAAAAACGCAATACAATACGGTCCTCGCAAGTAAAGTGAACCGTCTTTTGATGGAAATATGATGCCACTGTCATTAGGGTTTTTCCGATCTTTCGGCACGGCGCAAAAAAAAGGAATAGTAAAACGCCACAACAGCAAACAGAACGTCATTGCAATAACAGGCTACGAGCTTAAGAGTATTAACTCTTTTTCCCTCTACTTTCGGGAATTAATTTCACAACGAAATGGGCAACATAAATTCAAAATCAATAAAAGCAAATTCCACGCACGTGTTGGCACGGGAATATTTTAACGAATGCATGAAGTCATATAACCACACCGATAGTAACACACAACGGAAGTCGATTGCAAATATATTCACACGACCTCCCCCCGCTGCTCTAAACCAGCGCCAGTGGACCTCCGGTTGGCTGCGGTCTTTGGTGCATCACGTTGGTGGTTCCTTGCCTTGTTTGCTTTGCTCGGCAACTCCCATTACGGACGGCTTTTATTATTGGGTTCCAACAGCGACGCAACCGAAACGTCACCGCTAGAAAAGAACCCCAAATTGTGCCAAAGGACATCGAAAAATAGGGATAAAACTCAAAACTAAAACAATAAACAAAGGACACAGTGCACCGCAAACCGGACGTAGGTAAAAAAGGGACCCCCTAGCAATAGCCGGCACCCCATGTACTTCAAGGATTCGCTTTGCTACCAACGGAGGTCCTTTCTGTGCAATTCGAGTGACGTTTATTTTTTAAAAACAATATTTCACGAATAAAATACGAAAGTGACTAATAAAATGCATACCGTCATAAATCAAATAAAAATCATTAAAACATTCATTGAGTCTTTTATTCCGAATCGCGTCAGCTAGAGGATCACTGATTCATTTTTCAATTCACCGTTTATTACCTCATCTTGTGGCAACAAAACTGGACCCCCTACGAAGGTTTCGTTGCCGCCGTATATGACGTTTGGGGCCCCTTGAAGATACCGTTTATAAAATATGGAAAAAGCAAAAAAATGTATGTTGTTTTCCACTTTTCCTCTTCGGCGGCATTCTTCCGAGCCATTCCGAGCGAGTCGCATTTCAACGACAGTAAAAGCTAAAAATGCAGCTCCCTCCACAGTGTGTTGTCCTCTGTTCCTTTCTTCCACTCTTCATTTGCATCTACCGGCTGTGCAGTTCCTGCTGCGATATGTTTTTGTCCCCCGTCCGGTACAAGGCGGAGTTCCACCAACCACCACAGGTCACGGGGGGGGAATGCGCTAATGGACCGCAAACAATGTACGGATGCAAGACACACACACACAACGAAAAAGCAGCAGAAAGCCTGAAGTATGCAACAATCTTGTCCTCACGCTACACGGTGTCCTTTTTTCGCTGTTCGAGCGTTTGAAATACATGAAGATATTCCTGAAGGTGGGTGGCGGCAGATGTTGGCCCCGGAGGGAACTTTTCCGTATTTTAAACTCTGTCTCATGAATGTAATATGGGCCCCCTTTTTTTGCTTCATTTCCCTGTCCATGATTTTCCACGGTGATGGGGAGGCGGCCAGGGGGGGAGCAAGTCAAACAAAGGCATTAGCTACTGCTGAGCTTGAAGGTAATTGTGGTCATAACCTCACTAAAGTGCGGCAAGGTTTAACATTAGCCAAAGAAAGCACAGTACAATGTTGTTCTCCACCCCTTGTCATTGTTGTGTGCAATGGGGGGTTTCGCTTGCCAAACATTGATTAGCTTCGCAAGCGCAGCCCTTTTTTCTTTCTCACAACCGACCCCAACCACCACCACCACGTGGTCACCCCGTCAGCGGGGACACGTGGCGTAGAATAACAACAATCACCGGGCAGGGGATGCGTCCGCAAATGGGATGTAAAATTGCATTTTCCTTTCAACATTGATCACCGGGAGTTTGCGAAAAGCTTTCGCCGTAAATGGACGGTTTTACTGCAGTCAATTAGACGAGCGGCAATCGATTACGTTCGAGCGATCGATTCTGCTTTTTTCTTTCGTTGTTTCGTTATTATGCGTAAAACTGAATGGTCTCTTTTTTGTCATTCAATTCAGGCCGCAATTCCATTAACTCGCCAAACAAAGTGCTCTGCCGGGATTGGGATGTGATTTCGATAATTGGATTGCAATTACGGCCCTATCGGGCGCGCACTTGGAGGATCGTGTCGAAATATGCAAAAACAATAAAATAAAATAACACGAACCGTGTTAAATTGAAATTAAATATCTATAACTTCAATCTCAGTGCAGATAGCAAAATATAGTGGAAAGCTACATTAGCAGCTGTAGACGAAAAATAATATACGCGCTTTTCGCAACGCCACAATGCATCTTTATGGCATATGATAATTTTGCATAAAAGTGTTATGATTAGTAGAATTTATATCGTGAGAATAACTGGCAGCAAACAATCACTTGCACACCACCGCGCTCTCACTCAGTAATGCAGTTCCGGAAACCGCTCCGTGCTCACTGTGCAGCTGCACTAATGCATTAATTGTCGGCACATTGCAACCGTTCAGTCACGGGAACGTGCTCGCCACAAAACCAAAACAAGCAAAAACCCCTTTTTCCCGGGAGAGTAAAAGTATGCAAATGGGGAAGGGATTTGAAAACAGGAAAGAAAAAAACGCACATTAAGACACTTCATTCCTGGGTTCTAATATTCGCACGCACAGCATAGCACGGTTAATGAATGGATGGATGGATCGGAAACGTACTTACGGCACACATTAACTGGGCGCTAAAGGTGAAGGGAAAAAGCATTGCCGATTCCGCGATATGATCATGATCTTGGGATGGCATAAAATTTGCATTTGATTAGTTTGCCCCCACCCCACCACCACCACCATCCGGCCACACACTAGTGTGCACCGCGTGTGCTTGAAAGGAAGGCAACATTGTTTACCCGTCGACTCTCATCGATGGTCCTCGGAAGGGGCAAGTCCAACATCTGCATAGCTGCAGCATATATTGCTGATGCAACGGGGGAACCGAGTACCATAAACTAAGGGGGCGAAAGAAAATTCACCCACCACCCACACATGTGTGCTGCGGACCGCGTACGAACTCCCACGTGGCCGCAGAGGAGGAGTTCGGTGAATGCAATGTGTGTGTGTTCTTTGTGTCTGCAGTTTGCATGCCATATTGCTAAACTATGCACAACAGCACAAAACGGGCCACACACATATGTGTCACCACACACGGGTTGTAATTAGATCCCACGGTGACACGGGGTTTTCGCTACGCTGCTGACACTGGCACCGAGGGGTCTCCTTTTTGTATAATTAAACTGCAATTCTTAGTATAACATAGACCCCACGGCGAGGAGTTTATCTTTACTCAGGGGCGGCAACGCAAAAAAACACGAAAGTTTTCGGTTCTGGTACAGTGTGTAGCATAATTATAGGGCAATTTGTTCTTATGTTGTGGCAAAAATGATTATCTACAAAGTTATGGAATATAAAAACAATACATTTTGAACGGATTTGTTAACATTTTTAAAGATACTACTAAGAAAATTGCTAGAAAATTGAACAGTACTTTAAGGTTTCGAATTATTAGTGTTTTCAATATATAAAATCATTTTGTGTGTTCTATGAAAACTGAAAACAAAGAGCAATCTAGAATTCATTTCATCAGAGAGTTCTAGAGTTTCAGTCTAGAATAATGAAATTGTGTTTTAAAATTAATTTTGTAAACGTTATTACTAAAGTAAACCCAATTTTATAGTTCATGATACATAATTTGATGTTATTTTAACTTTTTTTATTTAATCCATTGCACAATTTTGGTCCATTCTTAGTAGATTTAATAAAAATCACCATTTACATTACTAATAAAGTATCTCTATCATGTGGAAAAATAAAATACATATTTAGATAATCAGACAACTCACGATGTAAATTGTTTAAAAAGAGTGAACCTTGAGCTTTGAAAACCAAAGCTAAAAATGTACCAAAAATCAATCATAATGAGAGAAGTGCGAAAATAAGTAATACATTTCT
This sequence comes from Anopheles moucheti, assembly GCF_943734755.1. Lineage (NCBI taxonomy): Eukaryota > Metazoa > Arthropoda > Insecta > Diptera > Culicidae > Anopheles > Anopheles moucheti. The sequence goes on from NC_069141.1 coordinate 71,180,362, forward strand.
GTTTTATTTTTCCCATTATTCAACTTTCGTATGCTATAAAACTTTCTAGAACATCATTTGTATTGATCTCTACGATTTTTTATTTGCTTAAAAAAAAAACAGACAACCCAATAGTTATGATAGGGTCTGTAGCTGCCAATCTAGATGGAAAGAGAAGAAATATTTTTTTCCACGTGCATAATGCACCACTTCGAAACGGCGAACGGGGTGGTGGGGGTTGTAAATGGCACTTTCGCATGATAAATTTAAAATGGCAGCTGCAAAATTTATTTTTTAAACAGCAAAATGGTTGGGCTACCATGATAACGCGGGTGGACACAACAAAAAGGTGGCCCAAGAACGAGTCAACGCTCTATCACTAGCAACATTTCATACTCATTGACTTACTCCTTTTTGCATATTAAAAAATAAATGAAAACCTTTTGCAAACGCCCTTATTTAAAACTATTGTACACAGCAACGAAGTGATATGCACCCCCTTATCATGGTTATCTACGCAACATGCACACTTTTGCAGTGCAGCACAGCACCGGCCGCTTAAGGCTTTAGCCTCGACTTTTATCGACGCCAAACGATGAACTTTCCACCTTCCGGTTGAATTATGAAACGTGCCACGCGGGAAAACTTTGCAACACGAATCACATGTTCATCCCTTTGTTTTTCCCCCGCTCACCTTCTCCCTCCACCGCTAACCGCCACGATCGACATTGCATCGCGCGTCCTCTTGTTATCATGTGTTTATTCCCTTTTAATGTCTACGATCCCCGTCGTGTTGCACCGAACGATTGGCGGTTGTGAGGCGGTTTCTATTACCAAGGCTTTTCCTCATCCTTTCATTTTACCCATCCCAACATCGCATTCGCCATTTTGCACGCTCGCTCGGCCGGAGTGGTATATTGACGGTTTGCGCCGTAAATCGATACTACTGGCGGTGGCGCAAATATATAGCCCGCGCGCAACATATGCCCTTCTCCGCCATACACACACACGAAACCACACTTTACTGTACAGCAGAGCGAAGATATTAATACGTAAAATCGTGAACTTTCATGGAGGCCACGCGAGAAATTTCCATTTATCACTCGTTAAATCTAGCTCACCTTCGACCTTCGAACCATTTTTGACCTCACGGTGTGTCCCGGGGACCCCCCGGGCCCCGGCCGAATACACGTCGTCCTTTAACGATTTTTTTGTTGTTGTTTTGCCCCAGACCCACCCCGCCAAAACAGGTGGAAATCATCGAAGAAGGACGACAAGACGCTGGGCAGCCAAAGGGAAGGCCGATCGAACGCCTAATCGCACCACTAAAACCTTCTCCGAGGCTCGAGCAGAGCGAGAGGTCAACCTTAAGCTAAGGTCAAACAGTGAAGGAAAAGAAATTTTCCCATCATTCTTTGGTGTGCTTGAGTGCTCGAGTGCGTGTGTGTGCATTTGTTCGTGTGGTTTGTATGGTTTATTGCCGGTTTTACGGGAAGCGGAAAGGCAAACGATGGTGGGTACTTTTGGGTTACGGTGGGTAACATGGGCGCACGGGATTTGCTGCTGCCAGATTGGGCGATATTTTGGCAAACGTCTCGCCAGTCGCAGACATTCTGTCCCCAGCAGAACGACCCAAGGCCTTTTTATCGGCGAGTTTGGCCCAGTTAACCCCCGCCGTTCCGAAAGGAGCTAGCTACAACCTAGGCCAACCGACAGGCATTGGAGTTGAAGTGGGCAAACACAAAAAAAAAGCCTCACGTCTCATTATTGATTCCGTACTTTTTGGGCAAGCAGTAAGGACAGACGGAAGCAACAGAAGTAAAAACAGGGCCGTAAACTTCTTTTAATTATGTTGCAAATTAATTTTAAAACTTCAAATTAATCAGCCAAGCTGTGTCGGATTGTTTTGCACAACGCGTATAACACTGTTCGAAATAACGCACATAAATAAACTCCAGCAGCGAAGACTGCATTTAAATCAATTCGCGCCCAACCTCGGGGGGGGGTGCGTGCGTTAAAGGCTTTTGTTTTACGAATAATCCGAACCCGGCGTGTGTTACGGAAAATTGGAACGTACACACTACTGGGTGCAATGAAACATATTCCCACCGGAAAAGCAAACACAACACAAACCGTCAGCTGCGCTCATCAGGTTCGGCATTTGGTGACATTTTCCAATTAAATTCCGACAAGCGCGCCCTGTGTCCCGATCCCGGAGTTCCGGTCGGAAGGACGAGTGATTTTAATTTATGCAAAACCAATCTCCAGCAGACACCGACTGCAGCTGCCCAAACCTCTAACCAGGACACGCAACACCACCCCCAGCGCACTTGCCAATTATGTGCAGAATTTATCAACAGCTCGTTCGGGGGAGCATAATCACCGCACCCCCAAAACACACAACAGGTTAGGAGTTTCGGGTCACACACTGACTCAGACTGTGAGCTAAGTTGCCGCTGAGGTTATAATTCACCAATGCGGGCAGGTCCGTCGGGTTCCGCACTTCCGGGCGAGAAGTGTCCGTGTGTTTGCGATCAATACTGTGCCCCGGGTGAAGTTAAAAACATCTCAAACAGCCAACGTGTTCCAACTTTATGCTAATTGTATGCGTAAAACAGTGCTTTCGACATGATCGTACAAGCGCCCTACACATCCTTTTCGCCTTCTCTTGGTAGGGCGTGCCCTTATTAAGGACAACACACAACAAACAGGGACCCCAGAGATTGGTGTTGCTAACGTACGGTGGTGTAAAACGCAGACAATCCGCCCGTTATCACCGACACCCCACAATCAATCCCGGCTTCGCAGCCCCTTCGTCGAACAGGCGCACAACACAACCAAGAAGGTCCGGTAACCGCCAAAAAAAAAACGGCCCACCGGAAGCGACTTCGACCTGATCAGTATGCCGTTCACCAAACAATCACCCATTACCGAAATCAGACACCTTCCATTTCCGGTGTTCCGTTTGTCCACTCCGCGGTCTTGGTTCGGTCGCTTCTCCGCCTCACTTACACTAATCCATTTGGATTACAACACCACAAACACGACAAACGACGTGTGGGTTTTAAGGACAACGATTGCACCCCGCGCAAACGTTGCCTGCCTTTACTGCAACAATACCGCATAACAGTGTTTTATTTCTTGGCTTGGGACGAGATTCTTTTGTAACCGGGCACGCACATATGGAGGGAAATGTTTAAACATCGGTTTACGACTTATTAGCATTATGCTTTCGGTGACCGCAGTGTGTGAGACCTTTTCCATTCCAGGAGAGAAACTCGGCGGACGATGACGCTCCCGGCCTGTCTGAGAAGAATATTGATAAGTGGGCGAAAGGAAATGGGTCCCATAGAAGGTGACGCGTGCCCCCCGTCCTGTGTTCGGGGGTTCCACATTTTCCATGTAGGGTTTGTGGCTTTTTTGTTTGCCTGTATCCGACGTGACAGTACTAGTTATGAACATTTGGGCGTAACTTGCACATAAATTTACTTCGAATAACATAATATTTTAATCCATCCATGAGCGCTCTCGTGGTTTGGAGGCCCTCGGTTGTCAGGGTTTAACAGATAGGAGGTCTTGTATATAATCTTACCTAAAACGAAACTCCCTGGCTACGTGATCAAACTAAGTCTTATAAGCAATGTCAGTATTCGTACTTCCTTTTGGGAAGGTCAAATTGTACATCAATCTTCGGCGAAATGCGGCTTCTTCTAAGCTTATCTTGAAAAGTTGAAGTTGAATGCTACTAGAAGCTCACTTCACTGAGTCTACTGATGACAGGAAGACGCCAGAAACAAGTAATAATTGGTTTCCTAAAATTAACCGATAAGAGAGCGTGCTATCATCGGAGCACAACAGTAGATCACCGTTCCTTATCAGCTCAACAACCTCAAGAGGTCTAAGGCATGTCATTTCTGCGACCTGATTTATTTATCCGTAATCCGGATGGGATTTTGGTCCGGTCCGTTCATGTGAACGGACCGGGTCCGCTACCATCATGCCACCGGGCCGCCCCAAGATCTAACAATAACATGTGAAGATACTGAAGACACTAGACTACTTAATTTAATCTACTGACGAGAACGCTACATAGAATAATGCTACTGATGATATCTCAAAGCTTCGTTTGATCAATGCCCCATTCGTCATTTACTTTCGCACAGATGAAAACGATAACGGTCAAAAATAGGTCAATTATAATGCTGATTGTGACACCACAAACCATCATGCTCCCCACTGCACTAAACAAACAACCATGCAAATTAATCACAATGCATCTGTACGCTTGGTGTCCCAAATCACATCAGAGGTCACATTTATTCGCTCCAAATGCACGCACACATACACAACAATCGGCCAATGATTTCCCGAGCCGACCCATCAAGCACAATGCAATCACGGATGGTTCTGCATTATGGATGGGGGGTCGGAAATTAGAACCCCGGCATACCACCCCGGGCTACAGGGTAGAGTCTATTAAAGCGCCGGATGGAACAATTATGCATGACGGTATGACGGTGCTCCGAAAGGCCATCATTAATCAGGCCCCGTACGTACTGTGGGCTTCATAAAGCGTTTCATTATCGTGTGATACTTCATCGGCAGATCGGGAATTCGCGGCGCATCGTGTGATGTGTGGATGAATCCCTGAAAGGCAAACATGGGCTAATGAAATAGGGCGTAAATTGCAATTCGTCCACTGGAATCGATTGATGACGTCTGACGAACTTTGAAACATTTATAGGAAATTATTGAGTTATTAAACTGTTGCAACGCAACGTTCTTTTCAATTTCGTTTCACCACCGTGGACGCGTTTCTTAACACCAATTTTTACAAGTTTCTTAACCAATTTTATTTTCTACTTCAAACTTAACGTCTTCCGCGGAACACTTTCTTAGACGGTTTTGGGCAGGTCGTTCGGCTTGGCGCGGGTGTAGTTCGGCTTCGCTAGAGCTGTAATTCGGGTGCGTGGGTTAAAAAATTACACGTCTTTTCGCTGGCGGGTTTCGATTGTGAATCCCTAAAATCGATGGCGCATACGCGATGGCCGTTATTCTCCTTTTTCGCGCCTCTATCTCGATCCCTTTATGGCAGCATCCCTTCGGTAACGGCACTGTCACCCGTCACCGAACTGTCACCGTCATTACGTCAGGTGACATAAACAAAAACGAATCATCCGTTTTCGACCACATGTGCTGACTTCACCGTTGTCTACAACATGAACCTGACTTGAGATGAATTCGTAAGAAAGAGCATTATATTTGGGTCCTTTATTGGATTTTTGGCCTGCTGCAGGAGTCCTCTAAACCGCATAATCCCGGCCCTTCTGGAGGACTCATCAACGCCATCACTCCATCTCCATCTAGGACTTTACGAGCCGGGTCGTCCGGTGTCATTCTCATGACGTGACCAGCCCACCGGAGCCTGGCAAGTCTAACCCGCCGTACGACCGAGTGAGTTCATCATCCAGCTCGACATTCTAGCGGCTCCTTCATTATCCTTCCACTCATACGGGGGAATTAGTAAGATAGATGCAATTTTAGGTGTGTCAGAGCTATCGGTTTTAAAACTCCCATGTTATTCCCCTCTTTCTTTGATTATCCTTTCGTTAAGGAGCGTAAAAAAATTGGCTCCATCCAACAAATCTCGTCGATAACAACAAGTTGTAGTAGGGCCACAAATACACCAAACCAAAAAACCAAACGATGTACGAACCCAACTTTTATCCATGGCCGAAAAAAAACACCGTCCAGTCCAACAAGACCTGCTCCAATTGCGAGCCCGTGTGTAGATGCAAACCATAGGCGATGTTGGTAGAATAAACGTTTGCAAAAACGTGTGTTATGACGGAACGAAAACATCCGGCAGGCTGCCAGCGAGCGAGCGGGAGAGAGAGAGCTTTGCGATAAGGGATCCTAAATTTTGGACGATGACGTAAGTGAAATCCCATTTGGCATCCCGCACAACCGTGAGCCTCGTCCAAGGGTGATTATGATTTGCGGTCTGGTGGCATCCTCGGGGGGGGTATCGCCGCGGTTCGGGATGATGATGGTGATGGGGGCAAATTCTCACCCTCGTTCGGACAACTTATCCCAGGATATGTCCCACCAAAGCGCGGCACACGCTGAAGCTGCTCATCAATATCTAATGTCGCCAACAGCGATAAAAGGCACCCACAATCAGGCCCAACAACAGCACTAGAGAGTTCACCGTTCGGGGTTTGATTTCTGCTGCTCGTGAGATGCAATTTAATTACGCCAAACGCGCTTGTTGACACGCACTGCTAAAATGTAACCGGAGAAACGAAAAGAAAAGGGGTTTTGCAGTACTTTTTTGTTTGGGTTCGAACAATCTTTTCCCATCAGATAAAACCGAAAGAAGCATGTCATTGTAATTACACACCATACACAGTAGGAGCGCGACAGCGAGAAGTTGTGTAGTTTATTGGGAGTTCTTTTTTTCTCCTCGATGCCTCTCCCAAGAATTGGAGCAGAGAAAAACCCCAAGTGAGGAGGTTTCGTGGTTGTGTGGTACATTTGGCAACAAACTTGCAATGAAACGAGCTTGTACAATGGTTGAGCTCCGAAATGGTACTTGAGTTGAGATTGGTTAATATAAACTTAAAATAAACATAGTAAAATACATTGTGTTAAGTTCGAAAACAGACGCCCTAGTACATGAAGTTTGGGTATGTTGGATGTCTTAGGTTGGAATTTGCTACTATTCAGGGATTCTCCCCGGCCCTTGGGCACACAGGCGCGACATTGTCTAAGTTTATTTACAGTTTGAGCTGCACACATCCCGCCCCACAACAAGTGCTGCATTTAAATGTCTTAAAAATGAGCTTCTCCTAGCTGCTTCCATAACCATAACACACAACAGCATGCACCACTCTTTGCTTGTTAGCACCCAGATGACGACGTCCGTAATTAACGGCTCACAAGGCCCCCTTCCTCGGTGTCCGAACCGAACCAGTAAGCACGCACTTTTTTTTCCTCCTCCAAAAACCCCCCTCACCAACGAAGGGATCGAAGGGCTTGGTGAAGGTGTCCGGGAGGGGAAACAGGCCAAACGTGGTGGAAACCATACGGTCCCCGAAGAAAACAACGGGAACCATTCGCGGTTCACTTTCGCACAAGATCACAATGTGTTTGATTATGTTGACCAGACCGCCAGTAAAAACACACACACACACCAATAAAACCCCGTGCGCACAGATTGATCGGCTCCCATCGATGGCAGAGCGGAGGGCCCCAACAAATGGTTTGCGGGGCCGCAGCAACATGTTCGATTTTTCGCTCGGTAGGTGTAATACGGGTGGTGAGAAATTCCGGAGAAATCAAATCGTCGCTGTTGAGTCATTATCGATAGGAGGTGGTCACGCCACTCCGTCCCGATTCCTTCGTCTTGCTGCTCCTTTACTCACGCTACTTTTCTTGCGAAGTTTTTTCGGCTTCTCTTTTAGCGATACACAAACGGGGCCTCCCCCTGTAGAAATGAGGATGTTCCGGGTAAATCTCAAAATAGTTTACACGCTGCTTTTCTCCAGACCAAGGTTGGTGGAGTTGGTGGCGGGAAAAATAATGAGCCAAACAAATAACATCATCCCCCCCTCTCAGGGGTGGTGGTGTGGCAAGGTGAAAGCGCAATGTGTTTACGGCTACTTTAGCCCGCGCTTTGTATGCGAATTTTATAAATAATCCATCGACGCAGTTTGGGTGTTTAATGCTTATGAAAACCCGAAACGGTCTGGAGATAGATTGCTGCCAAAATAGCGCCCGAAGCGATCCGAAGGCAAATAAACTTCTCGGTTCATCCTCGTGGCAATATTATTAATACTTAGACGAGTTGTTCCTGGAATGCTATGTTTGCTAACAATACAACGATACAACACACGCATGTGGCCCCTCCAAAACGGATTCTAGCGCACAACGCTGATCATTAATTAGCGTCGCAGCAGGCATCGCTTTTACGCCGGATTTAGCGCAGCGTTTTCCAACACAGCAACGAGAGAGCATTTCAAACCGGCCTCCTGTGTGTGTTGTGTCTTCCATTTTTGCTTCTGCTCGCGCTATTTCACCACCGCTGAAACATGCGAAAATGCTTCACACACCACGTGAGCTCGTGAAAATTCTCCACACACAATATCCACACCCCGGTGTGACTTTTGCCCTCGAACGATCGTTCCTCCTCCCCCCTCCCCGTGCCGGCTTCGTGATCGTGAATTTTATTTCCCACTTGAACGGTGTTGAAGATAGGCGAAAGGCGTCAGAGGGGGTGGTGGGTGGTGTGAGTGGGGAGTACATTTTATTTTTAACCTTGAATTCGAATCAAACCATCCAACCGCGAAAAACTACACACTAACACACCGGGGGCACACACTATCGGGGCGGCGGCCAGTAAAGTAGGTGCCAAAAACGGTACATTATTGCACTCGTCTAGGGGGGTTAATGATATAAAGGGGGGGGGGGGGGAGGCACCACATCCAGCATGGGTAAGGGTTTTGTGCTTTTTTTATCCCTTCATACTTCACCACCACCACCATATTACGGGTATTCCATGGACCAAGGGGGCTGATATTCTCAGTTGTGGCTTTAAATTTTCCCTCAATTTCCTGTGACGCCATGCCGAATGTTTGCAGCAACCGGCGCATGCTTTTTTGTTCCTATTGTAGGAGCCGAAAGATTTATGCTTGCTGCGCTGCTGGTCCAGAATTTATTGCGCTCGCTTGGAAGGATGATGCCATGTGGTGCATTATCTTAACGCACTTTCGCTTCATTTCCGAAACGTTGAAAAATTTATCAGCACAAACGAAATGGAGCTCGATTGTTCTTTTTTTTATTAAAACACTACCCAAATAAGACGTTGATCGCGATCAAGGTTGTCTTTAGAGCCATATTGTGCTAAAAAACCTTCCCGCAAACCAAGGACACCACACACCATCGCGATTCATCCACCCCAAAATGCATTGTTAGTTGACACACCACGATTGCGGCAAAAAGCAGTGGGTTTAGAACAAACCGGCAAAACAAAACACCCTTTTCCCGCCGCCGCAGCCAAAGGATGATGTGAGTAATGCTAGTCGCAGGCAAACACGGGGAAAGCAAAAAGCCGTGGTCGGATGCGAGGCAAGGGCAAAATCTATAATTGGTTGCCGTGGCACGGAAAACTCGTGCCTGCATTGAGCGAAGAACATGCACCAGACCGTTGAGCCCTGCACCATTACGGAGGAGCGCGGCGCACAACACAACGCGGCATTAGGTGCCGATTGCATGCTGCGGCTTTTTTTTTTAGCTGTGGAAGCAAAAAGTGTCAAACAAAATGGTATCTTTCTCCACCGCGAATAAGAATTAGTGGGACGCATGGGAAAGCAAGGGTGCAGCACATTTGCACTTCATTAGGCGATGATTAGGGCTATGAAGCGATTAAAATCAGAAATGCTGGTCGTGCACGGGACCGTTGTGGCCGGAAGAATATGCAATTGCAAGAAGTATGTTTTTATGGTGGAGTTTCTCCTTCATATGCTTTGTGTATTACTATACGTATTGTTTTAACGATTGCTTTCTAACTACCTTGTTCTATTAGCTCTTATATTTTATTACTAGTGATGGGTAAGTTCCTTTTTTTTTTGGAGCGGATTGACCTAGTAGATTCGTCGAACCTACTTTCACGATAAAATTATTACATCTCTGAAAAAAATTGTTTATGATAACGATTTTTTTTTCAGTAACACCCCGGTCGATTTGTTTAAACCCCTCGGTTGAATACTTGAAACGTTTAGGTGCGAAAGGGGTTTTATACATTTCCAGATTCAATGCATTTGCTTTCGGTTCCAATTTGTGTGTCTCCAAAATTATTATCCTTTGTTTCAAAAAGTTCTTACACTGGCAAAGATAAAACGTCAAAAAGTGTAGTACAATTACAGTTACAATTCACAGTTTTTTTTTAAGAGGCGAATACAACCATATTGTCTCAAATCCTCTATAAACTTAATATAACCTCCTGCAATTTTTTGATTTACAGAATGTTTTATATATAAATTTGTTACTACAAAGTCTTCGTGACTGCTATCGGCGATAATTTTTTATCAAAGTTCTAAAAACAACATTTAACAGTAGTTGCAATGAAAAAGTAAGGAACTGAGCCTTTAATAGTTCAATTACTATTAACAGCCGTAAACACGCTCGAAGGCGTTGCTTGCATTCTACTACCGCTTTAGCAAGAGCAAGAGTAACAGAAGTAAACGTTAACGTTATAATCTTAGCAACATCGAAGAAAGTGTAGGAGCAAAAAACCTACTTTGTTTCTTTTTTTGCACCTAGTTTCGATTGTTTCACAGAAGGAACCTAGTCGGTTCGGAGCAAAATTCCCATCACTACTTGTTACATTCTATCTGCGAAGCTGTCTTCATTTATTTATTGTTTTTTTTTCAATATTTCACAAATTATTTTTTTTTCCAAATACAGATGATACCAAGTGTAGTTTATGATGATTAGTGTTGTGCTTGATGAATCTCTTGAAAAGAGTCATTCATATGAAGAAATTTGAAGAAAATCATTCCAAACAGGAATCGACTCTCAAAAGATTCATGGATCTCTAGGGATACATGAGGGACAAGCAAGTTTTGGTTGATTCATGCATCTTAGAAAAAGAGATTCAACTTCATTCGTTCAATTCAACGATTCATTCAGACATTATTCATGATTCATCGTAAGTTATTTTGAAAAAATCTCTATTTCCCCAACTAAGTGATCTCTGTGAACCTCAGGTTCATCCGCGTACCAGACGGAGTATGAAGGTAAAAGAAAGCCTTCAGATCCGACACCATGGAGTATTCAACAAATTTATTTGTACGGACGTCGTCTCCTCCCAATATGCTCCGACTTGCACTTCATGCAATATCCTACCCCCCTTACCATTTTCCTTTTGAACTGGTGCAAGTTGCGCAATAAAAACCATTCCAGACACAAATTAGCACAAATTTATTCGTCGCGATTTTAACTCCACCGGGTTTAGATAAAGGTCTAGGCTAATCCTCAACAATGGCAAGAAAACTTCGCCGCCACACATCATCACGTGAATCAGGGCACATGGCGTGAGCTTAGTACATAACGTAACCCTTAAATATATCGCTCTTCACAATCTTTATTTGTGCAATTCTTCTCCACTTCACATTGTGCTCTGTGTTCTATATTGCGCACATTTTAACTTCGTAGTGCCGCGGATTGCCATAAGGTTCCACGCATAAAGCGGGATCGAACAACAACAAAAAAAACATACCAACAGATGTTGTGGCAGAATAGAGCTACCGATTTTGTCAAATTCAAAAGCCACACGAAAGAAAGAAGAAACGAATTAGAAGGCATGTTTTTAATCAAAGGCTCTCTCGTGTCACTTGGAATTTCGCTTTATGTTGTTGCGTCTACGTTAAAGCCGCAATTAAGTTTATACTTGATGAGTTTCGGCATTTCAAACCGTTTCATATCGCGGCGTACCAAAACAACAGTGACGTCACCACATGGAGTTGGAGTACATTTTCCTTTATTGCATCTTGTTTTTGCTGCCGTTTCGCGTCTTTATTTGTTAATGCGACTGGTGCGTGCAGGCGACAGAGTTTTTGTGCTGTGACCGACCCACCAACCAATACAATCTGTTTAAGCGAAACCGGTATGCACCATAAGTGGGTGAAGGCAGTTCACCATTGCCCACAAATATGTGAATGGGGGGGTTGGCGTGTAATGGTGAGATTATGGTGGAAATAACAAATATTACACACCAAGTGACATACATTTTAATACCAAAACAAGTGAGTCATGGTAACAGTAATCGTATTAAGCAATATTAATCCGGAAAATTAGAAAAATACCCAAAGATATTGGTTCTCGTTCGCATTATCAACAAACTTTCAAAATACAAAGTTAAATGTTGGGTCTTTTCTGTTCACAAAATACAACCCTTTGAACTATTGTCCAGCGACCTAGACGATTATTAATCACTCTCGACATCATGAACAAGTTGCAACCAAACCAAAACCATCATTTGCCGATCTATTTGATCTAACTCGCGAATTGATTCACCATCACGCGCCAGTCACGATCACTGTGTGGACGTAAGCAATTGACGCCGGTGACTTTGGTTTCTTCCACACTTGTCTACCAAACAGCGGATACACTTGAAAGCCACCACCTTCTCATCGCGTTGTGAAGCGTACACAACAAAAGCGGGAACAATATTTCATTCACGCGTCAAAAGCGCTCTCCCAGCGTACGGTCGTGTACATTAACATCCAACAACATCAGGCACGACTTCCAGAGCAAGGGGGATGGTGTTTGCCAGATATTCGCCAAGATCCGCCAGTGCAACCGAAACCCACTTGCGGCGAGAGCGAATACAATTTTGACTCCGGCCGGACATTAACCCAATCACAGTCCTTCACAGGGGGGTGTAAGAAATGTTTAAGCAAGGTGGACATAGCGGAAGGAAGGGAGCTGGACATAACGCAACCAGCGCTAACCACCGCGGCACGACAATCAAGACGGTACACGAGAACGGGGACCAAGACGCATTGGAATGCGAAATATTAACGTCGGGGTCACCTCCACAGAGTGCTTGGCCGAAGTTGGCAACAGCGAGCTGGACACACACACAACCACACACACGAGACGCTTCCTCAAAATGTGAGTACAATTCCCCGGGGCCAAGCGTTGCCGTTTTGCTTCTGCCGTTCAACAGCGAATCTTTAATGCCACAAAAGTCCACCCAAACTCTGATGGGTCGCCGAAAGTTGTTCCGGGGGCCCGAGAACCAGAACGAGTTTGCAGCCCGGCCTCTTACCCTGTGTGTTCATGACCAGACCAGAATTTGGCAGTGTTTTTGGGTGTTTTTGATCCCTTTTTTTTCTGACTTCACCTGGGGTACCTATGGTGTGAGGTTAACGAAAATTGACACACTCCACCACACGCGGGAAGTTGGTCTCGTACGCACTTACCAGCGCTAGGTTGTTGGTGGGTACTCCATTATCGGCAGTATGGTCAGTTGCCGATAGGGGGGAGGGTGCGTGTGAGTGTTAGTTTACGGAATAAATTATATCGTCACTGAAAGCGATGCCCATCGTCACGGTTTGTGTCGCGCGGATCCGCGGTCACAACAGTCCGCCGATTGCTCAATGCTCAGACAACTGTGACCGACAGCACCCAGAAGGCAAAAGTCACCTTGCGACACATGAAGCAACCGAGCGTCCGAGTACATGTTGGTGTCATGTACTACTAACGTAAAACAAATTGATTCTATTGGAACTGGGCCGGGTTGGAGGACATGAAGTGTTACAGGTTCAAACAGCTGTAACAGCTCTTATCTGTTTCAAGATGCTTCCATTTTTTGTCTTTGTGAGATAAGAATCTGGACAGGTTCTTTCTAAAAACCGTTTGGAATTTTATCATTTTTGGAAAAGGATTCATCGTGTCAGGGACATTTGTTTTCACATCTTCCGGACCTGAAGGTATCTGATACGTCACTCAAAGCCATAATTCAAAAATAGCCCAATGAGTTGTAGAATTTGATCCCGACCGTATTGTTTGGGGTTACTGCTCCACCATATCCACTGCTCCACAGAATTGCATCGCCCAGAGTCCGCTCATTCATAACACGCAATGGCACTTGAATACAACGGCAGGAACCTTAAGTGCTCCCGTGCGCCATCCATCCATCAAACATACCGACGCCGACACGTAGGGGATACGTAGGTATTGAACCCATATCCGTGGGCAGTGTTGCAACAAAGCTCAACAACTCACACCAAGCGAAGCCACTCCAGTCGACTCCACCGCTTGCATCAGCGGGCCGCTATCATGTCAACTGATAACGTCACGTTAGGGACATCGGTGACCACAGGATGATGGTTCCCAGTGGTAGCATTTCCAATTGCAGGTAACATACACACACACGCTTCTTGCACCAAACATGCAATGTAGTCATTACGCTGGAAGTTTTTTGTTTTACTTACTCTCACTCCTTTCCCACCAGTCCACGGCTGGCAGGATAGTATCAATACATCATAAGGACGTGGGAAGGGCACAGGACACCCAATCAAGGGATATACCGGATGACGCTCGGAGCCGCGCTAAAACAAACCATAAAACCAGTTGCCCCGGAAGTAGTGTCCAGACCGTCCTTAGTGCACCCGGTAGTATCCAGCGAAAGGCCAGACTATAAATAAACGCTACCGATAGTGATGGGAATTTCGTTCCGAACCTACTAGGTCTGTGGAACGTTCGAACCTGGGGTGGATAAAAATTCAAAAGGTAGGTATTTTTTGGTAAACTTCATGTTTTGTTCTTCTTATGAAGATTGTAGCTGCGATCGGTTCGAATATTACATCCTTTGATACACGTCTTATTTTTTGACATTTTTTTAAAAAGATCACTCGATCTTCAGATAACGTTCATGTCCTTATTACTTCAGTTTGTTTGTTTAAATTTCTTCCTCTGTTTAATGATGTTTTCAGAATTCTGATAACCAATATAAGTAATCGATAGTAGCGCAGAGTTCATAGAAACAAATTTCCAATCAAAACTTCTTTTTGTAAACCAAAAACAGTAAATGAATTATACAACAATGTTTAATAAAGTTGATGGAATATTTAATAATCATATCACACAGCATTATTTTAAATTTCTCGTGAAACTAAGCTCCACGAATCTACCAAGTTCGTTCCATTCCTTAAAGAAAAGAACCTGGTTCTGTTTCGTTCCAAAAAAAAATGGAACATTTCCTCCATCACTAGCTGCCGGATGTGTGGCTGATGATGCAAACTGAGGGAAGGATTCTCGCACCGGACCCTCTGCACGACGGTGCAATCACAGTTCACACGCAGTGCCTAGTGTCGATTCCAATGTTGTTATGCTGTATTATGTACGACATTGGCTATAGCGAGCGGCGAACAGGGAGGATGATGGAAAAATCATCTCTCCTTCCAATGCTGAATGTTGGATTGCAAAGGTCGATAGCGTAAAGGTCAATTCCAGGACCGGAGCAGACCAGGTTGCACGAGTTGCTAACACTATTTTGCTACACCTGCAGTTGCATCACGTCCACAGTAGTACTATAACCACCGATGGATGCAAGGGAGTTTGGAATTCATGGAGTACACTCTTTTTTGTTAGCACAAAACAAACATGTTCTCTATATTGGAAACCATAAAGAATATGGCGACTGATATGGTGACGGTAGGAATTCAGATTCTCCCATGAATATGGAACTCGGGACGAAAAAAATGCTTCTGAACACAGCAATGAAAATGATGGCTTCAATGGAAGTACCGAAATTAGGCCTGATAACTACGTGACTCAACGAAATAGCTTGTGCCCCTATTGGACAGAGAGAGAGAGAGACAATGAAGACTCAAACGTTCGGTTCATAATTAACGCATTCTTCCAGAGTGGCATACGTACATTATCCCAAATACCAATCAGAGACCTTTGTTGATCGATTCATACAAACACAAAAAAAACCTAAAATGTTCCGAAAGCGATTGTGATTGTTGACAAAAACAAACAAATTAACAGATTGTACCAGTTAATTCCATTGCTCACAATCGTAGCACGCTAATCGCCGTAACGGACACAACATGATAGGGATGGGGAGCCATGATTGGCCGTACAAGGCACTCGGGATTGAGGAAAAAAATTCTCCAATCCGCCCAATTTTGTTCTATCGCGATAAGCAAACGGAAGCGCAACCGAACCGGTATCGGTTTTTTTTTGTCACTCTGGAATAATGATAACAATAATCAAACCCCCCCCCCCCCCCCCCCCCCCCCTCATACCGTTCTCATACCGAAAAAAAAGACAATCAATCATCCGTTTTGTTTCTAATCATGAAACCCACCTCTAATTGCTACGATCTTGTCGTTGACATACAGCCCACCCAACCGCTAATAAGTTGAATGGCACTATATTATCGGACATGGACACTTCTTCGATTGCTCTTTGCAGAACGCGATGGTCAACATCCGCTCCAGAATGGCAGCAATCGCTTTACAGAACAGACTGTTTGCATTGCTAGTTGCATGTAACGAGATGTACACACAGTCATTTGCTGCTGATAACGATACGAACGCGTGGGGATTTCTACTCCTTTCTACCTACAGTATTTGCACACACTACTTGGCGCATCATTGTTGTCTTTGCGGGTCTGTCGACGTGCACCGCACACCATCCACAAATGCTTGAAAGTGATATTTAAATATCTTTTTTTTATTCCACTCCACAATCTCCGTACTCATTCAGCTATCTGCTAATGATGTCTCTCGTACGCTCCTCTGAAGGGCATGATGATACCCCGGCGGTTGGCAAACAGGCCGTAGACAAAAAGGCAAACAACGCGGCTGCACGTTTTTATCCGACAATAAGCTGTCGCCCAGCTTTTTAATTGACAGCAGTTTACGGTGCGTAGTGTGAGTTACTAACGCTGTGGGTTGTGTTCTAATGAGTTTACAGCGAATCTTTAGCCTTTTAGGCATTTACTGCTGGGCCGGACTAGTGTTAAGGAGAAGCTGATTCAGATTGAATCAAAATGGAATGAATAAATCTGTAGCATTATTTCAAAGATTCATGAATCCTCCAAGATTCCATGAAGATCATCCAAGATTTATGATCTCCAGCTAAAAGCTTGTCCGTCAGTTCACCAAAAATGGAGCTAACTACCATTCCGCTTGCAAGGTTTTCTCTGAATTTATTCCCGATTTGAATGACTTCTCGCTAAAGCTTCACATGAATGACTCTTCTCAAAAGATGCATTAATCACAACACTACTCCTGCCCCCGCCGGTGCGGTGACTCTTGACGTTTCCTCCGAAATTCAGAAATACCTCCGAATCTTGGACAACTCGTAATTTCGGACAACTTGAATTCTAAATCTAGTTTATAAAACTGCTTGTTTTTACCTCAAAATCTCTCCACCAAATTCTCAAACAATAAAAAAACCATTACTCTACAGTCAAATTAAAAATCTAGCCGTTAACTACACCGTACATCACACACGGTTCGTATTCCCCTTAACAAAGTCATTCCGTTGTTTGCGGTTGTCTTAATAAACTATCGATCGGGAAATATTGCCCAATAACACAAGACATGACGTGTATCGTACGACCATTTATGACGGGAGGGTGGAGGGCCTAAATTACGTTACTTTATTTTACTCCACAAGGTCTAGGCATCACGCGTACGAGGTCGTGCAAGAGTGAAAAGGTTTGGTGGTAGTGTACTATCAAGAAAAAAATAGCCATAAGGATCTAATTTAAGCCAGCTTATGCGTCATCACATTTTAATAGTAATTATTAAGCTATTCTTATAGCAACTTTTGCCGGGTCGGTTTCATTCCTGGAATAATAAACTTAGCTTAATTATCGTAAAACTTTGCTTTCGTTCAAACTTTCAAGCAAGTTAGCAAGTTCAACCAAAAATTAACAATTCCCAGAGGCAAGAAATTGATTCACTAAAAGGCACTGGCAGCCAGTGACCTGTGAAGCAAACTGGTACAAGTTGGCTTTCCAACACCCCGTTTCGCTTGGCAAGTAAAATTACCACTCCGTTCGATTTCACTTTCACCCTGCAAAAGCGCGATGGGAAGCGAAAGTTCCGTCGATCCATTCACATCGACACCATCGAAGACGCGTGACAGAAGAAGATCGCCGGATGCCCCATCATCGATCTGGCCAGCGCCAAACGGCAAGATACGGAACATATCAGTCAATCAACGGTGGTGATTGAACAACTGGTGAACCTTCAACACGGCCGATAATGCATGTACGCGATGAAAGCAAACCGGGAGGCGCACTTACGTGTGGATGTAGTAAGCCGGTAATGGAGACATTTTTCTTAACGACACGTGGAACGGTAACCGGTTGCCGACGGTTAGATGTAGTAGAGAGAACTGGAGCAATTTTCTTATGCCAACAAACCCCGAGACTCCGACCACGAGCCGTCGTGCGATGGCGCAATAGAAGAAGCAAAACAGAACCACCGAACCAGACAAATGGCATGGACGGTTGCCGTAAACGGAGATTTAACTTTTGCCAACTCGTTACAGCAGTAACCTGTTGCGTTGGCGCTGTTACATCGTTTCAACATGGCTGTGAAGGTGCCAAATGTCGCTAAGATGTTTTCCCGGATAAGTTTGCGTAGTAAAGATGCTTCAATATCAATCAAAAACAGGTAACTACCGTACATATCCTATCGCAACGCAACTATTTTTATTTAACAGTTTAGAGTGAATTAAGGTGGTAGTACAACACAGCAAGTTTTATAAAATGGTTACATTTTACTTTAAAAATGATTGTGAGTATTTTCCTAAAAGAAAACGCGTGAAATTCGGGAGACACTCTGTCGTAATGTTACTACGTGAGGGCTAGGCCGAGGTTGAAGCGCTCCGAGCGAGGACTCATCCTGAACTCCAAAAGCGATTATCTCAGAATCATGTTTTCCAAGTTGGAGGACATCAGAACTCAGAAACGGTTCGTCCGATTTGTACACAGCCTAATGTTTTGAATTCTTTACAATTCTTTCAATCATCGTACGTAGCCGTATCTTAACAAAAGGACTCTTCGGGGCAAGGTTTTAAGTCAATTTTCCGCCTACGGCAGCCTATTTTTTTCAAAACTTTATCAAAATATCTTTGTTCAATTTATTCAAAAAATTCTACGTACGATGACAATAAATTTATGGTGCATACTGAGAAACATATCAATTTTGTTCTGGTCGTAGCAGTGGGACCCCTGTAAGGTTTGCTGATCAGCAAGTTATTGTCGACAGAGAAGAAATTGCTCAATTTGGTCCGTTTCTTTTTTGGATCCAAAAACCCGCAGAATAAATATAGTTATTCCATTTTTTCCACATATTTATAGAAGACCTTGAAAACCAATCTCAAAGATAACCTTTTTTCGAAAGTTTACTACTCCCTCCAACACTTAATCTGCCACTTAATGATCGCAATACAGTGGGCACCTAGTGTACGATTCTTTCTTCTACGTCTTCTTCGGTTTCTGAAGAAAAACGAAAACTGATAATGTAAAAACTAAAATCTTTATCTACTGCCCTCCATCCACTTACCTAACATGAGAGCAAAAGCCCCGTTTGTTGCTCGTCCATCCGCTCGTTCAACTCACTCCGCCGTGGTGCTGTGTGCGCTTATTTTGCGTGTATGTGATTTTCCCCCCTCGCGCCGGATCTTCAATGCTTTTTTCACCGGCGTAATTGCCTCACGCCACGCCACTATCGTCGAAGGTGTCGACTACGGGTGATGATGATGATGATGATGATGATGACGCTGTTTGCTGATGATTACACAGGGCCGCCTGGCAGGGGGCCAGTACAGCAGCCGCGCAATAGAAAATTTCCACCACCACCACACAACCGTGATTTCGTGCTGTCGATTTGGATGTTTTTCGCTTCCTTCTCCTGCTGCTGCTGCTGCTGCTGCCACTGCTACTGCCTGTTGGTGTTTATCGGTCACTCGGTCAGTTGGGAAGCAGGCAGATATTCTGAGGCGCGCGTGATGATGATTGACGCGTGGTTCTTGTGCCGTTCGGAAGCTTACTACCGAATGCGACCGTCCTTACGCCGATTACCGGGACCGTAGTGCTAGGAATCTAGGATGTTTCCCACTTTGCGTGCCCCTCACCCTTCGTAATGCGCACAGTAAACAACACAGAAACACATTAACAGAACAAACGGACGAGTGCCTTGGGAAGCTGTTTCTTATTTGTCAAAACGGCGCGCGATACAAACGAAAACCCCTAACAAAACACACGCAACAAAACTTTTCATCGGCCGGCAGTGAAGTTTACCGATCGTGAGTGGGTACGGGAACAGGGGCACGAGACGGTTGGGGGCTTTTTTCACTGTAAAACACTACATTAAACATTCAACACTTTCACTATGAACTCTTCTGCTGCCGGGACGGTGCCGATGGGTGCGACATTTGGAACGCGCCTATGCCTGTGGGGGGGAAAGAATAGGGGTGGGGGCGGGCAAAAGGAGACAAACCATTAGACGAGAGTTGTAACGGCGCCCAACAGCTGTGCCAACATGCCATTTTCCATTTAGCACTCCTTCCGGTGGAAGATGGAAGATGGTTCCCTCTTAAGGAGCCATGGTGGTTAGATAATCTCTTCGCATATCATTCTCGTTCTCTCTCAGTCACCGAGTTCCTCCTATCTCTCACACAGTCACCATGCAAAGGAGCGCATATTCTAAGCACGTCCAGAAAAGGGGAACCCTTCTATTTCACCACCGCCCCTACATCCTAATACTATCCTTTACAGGGACAGGGCCTGAACCCTTGCGGTGTTATTTCTAGCGCCGTCTTATGTTAATTGCTACCAACTTCCCCGAGGGTCCCGACATCAAACACCAGGTGTCATCCTTGCTAGCCGAAGCAAAATAAAAGGACTAAAACGTTACCGAACCAGACACTTTCTCCCGCGAACGAGTGCTTCAGGATATTACGGAACGAGGATGGGAGTATCGAACATCATCAACGTTGATTGATGAGCCGGAACATTTACTAGATTGGACACAATACACAATTAGCCTTCAAAAGCAATGGCCAACAGTTTCAGGCATCGTCCAGTGTGCTCGGCCTATCAGCCACCTGTCGTCTAATTGCCATGCGTTGCCGTAAAAGAGGAACTCCCTGGAAGATTGAAAGAAAATTGGTCAAGGTCTTCGTCAACATCAATTTCGCAACGGCACCTAACACTGCCGAACGATCCAAATCTAATCGATTTTCCCTTTTTTCCCTCGGGAAAACTGGTCCTTTAGGATGTGGTAACTATCCCCGGAGCGATAGGTCCTTCGTTCGCTGCGGATTTTTAAGTGCCCAATGCTAATGGAATGTGACTGCCAAATGGAACACTATCGCTTAGTTCTTGAAAGTGACGAAAATGGTTTCATTCGCTCCGGAATGGACAGCATTCGAATTCTTGCCGGTTACAGATAAAATTTATCAACTCTTCGTAGCATGCACATTATTTGTACGTTAACTCATCGTTCGCCAACCATTATTGTCATCATCCCGGTTATTCCGTCGATATTCCCGAAAGCCAACATCAGGCGGCAACACGGGCCTGGTAGAGGGAGAAAAAAGCAACCCGATAGAAAATGAGCCCAGTTTTGGGTATAAGAAGGGTGTGTGCGAAAGTAGCAGAGTGGTCGAGAGTTTGGTTTGCCTTGCTGCAAGCTTTCTTCCAACATCCACGGAGGGGTTGTGGTTGTTGCGTCTTCTCAGTGCGCCCTCCTCAGCCACACGGTGCTCTGCTTATGGGCATTTTACTCTCTATTTTTCTTGATAATACACATCATGTCTGCACTTGAACATCCTAACGAAAAAAACGCTACGCACTTCAAAACAGTGGTTCGAGCTCATTCCAGCGTAAAAAGCCGCAACACAACTTTCCCGGATCGGAACTGATTTCTCTTGCTTCTCTTGCTCTCCTGTTGGCTGCTGACTACGAGCGAAAGAGCGAGCCACAATAAAAGGATCAAAGTAGGCTCCAGGGAGGCTGGACACATTCGAGAAGCAATCGTATTAGTCATCAGAATTAACCAACAATCACCAACCACCAGGCAAAGGAGGCACTCTTGAGCGGAGAATCACAGTAGGCAAACGGGGGCTGCTTTTTTATGTTCTACTAGCCGGTTTGCTACGGAGGCTGCAGCTACCCGGGCCCGGGATCAACGTCTTCGTTCGCATCGTCAACTGTCAAAAAATGGTTCACCAGGACGCGGGTTTTATGCAGCGTTTTCTTTTCCACAAAACCGCGTCTTTATAGAAAATTTCTGACCCGGTAACAAACAGATTTGCACAAAAGGCCGCTTTATGGAGCAGTGTTTCGCGCACAGTTTTGTGTTTCATTCCTAGAAGCATGAAATTGCTTCACAGAAAGCCAAGCACTTTTCTCCACGCACACACACTGATCTTTACTGGTATTGGGCTGAAGCTTTGAACATTATGCTGTTTTATCGTATTTTTACTTTATAAAATTCACACAATCCAACAGAACACTCGGGTTCGAAACTGTTATCAGCGGCTAACGATTTTTTCATGAGACTCTTGCTGCTTTTGCTGCAGCAAAGCAACGTCGCGCACCCTCACACTTCGACTGTACAACGAGAACTGTTATTAGCTCGAAAAGTATGTGTTGTATTTTGTCAGCCAGTGGGCGGCAACATAAAGCAATAAATTTTGTTAAATAGGATCTGGGATTCGGTCGAAAAGTTTAAACAGTATTGAGTACAAAAAGAAGTCAAGGCAAATTGAATACATAAAATGCTTTATTCATTACATAAGAGTAAAATTCACGAAAGCGAAATATGATGTTTATATGAATAAACATGATGAACATGAATTAGAAAATTTCCACAATTTTTATGGATTTTCTGCCTTTCAGTTGTCTACCACTGGATTGGTCAATCTCCTCGTATTTGACAGCATTCGATTCACAGACGAAGTGACAGTTGAGGTCCGTGGTGCTCAACACTACAGCGACCGAAGGGTCATTCTGTCCCTATACTGTTATCATTTTAGTACTAGTTCGTGTCCTTGTTTAAATATGACTTACTTAGAGCAGAGCTGTTTTATTACTTAAAGTGATCTATTAGCAATCATTGCGAACCTCAACGTTGAACCTGCAAAATTAAAAATAAATCCTTATCAAATGGTTCTAAAATACAATGGAAATTACCTTTTTAGAACAGCAATTTGAAATATGCAACTATATCGACAAATGAATCGAAAATTTGCTAAAACTAGACAATACAAGACTATTTATTTATTGAAAATGCATACAATTAAAGAACATATGTAGGCATTCATTTCACAAATAGAATTGCTCTACTATTTGACGATGTCCGTGGAATTTGCCATGGTGATGTACAGGCTATCTGTCCTACCCCCGAACTCTACTTTTGACAGCACATTTCATCTCGTCGTCATCGAATCACAGGCAAAAGAAAAACTAGAAGAACCCGATCTGGAGTCAAAAAGCTGCAGAAAAATTACACGCAGTGAAGAAGGAATTCAGCTCCGGAGAAATTCGACGTAAGCAGCAGAAACTCGAGGATTTGTACGTTCGTCCATCATCTAGCAAAGAGTGGAATAGGTGTGTAGGTCAGGAGTGTTCGAAATAGTGCAGGAAATTGCTATCTGCTATTGCTTCTTTTGGGTTGAAAGTGCTGCATTCGTCGCATCGCGGCTCAAGGTGTGTTTCGTACTACGTTCTTCTGCGCGTGCTGTTTTCTGGTGTTGAGGAACATATTTTTTCCCGCAACAGCGAAGTGGGTTCTATTGTTGAACTGAAGAATAGCTTCGCTTTCGTGAAATGTGCTGCTATCAGATAAGCGAAGGGTGTTACAAAATTTCGGGAGTGAAAAGTTTGTAGAAGAAATTACTCATCGTACCCCTCGCTGTTTTTCGCTGCGTTGTCGCCGCGCCCTACCACACCAAAGGGGAAGGAGTACTAGATCGTCGTGACAGTTGTGAACACAGTGAACAAGTGTCAAAACCATCCTCGCCGTTTAGCTGCAAACTCGTTTAGTTTGCCCTAAAATTATTTGGTAGTGAATATTCTAATAGCGTGCTTAATATTGTCCATCGGTATTGCGCATTTGTTGCGGACACTAGTTTGCAAAGAATCGGACTACGGAGCTTGTTGAAACGTCACTAGCGTCCGGCCGTACGAACATACTGATATCTGACCCATTCTCATCTTCTGCATCGCAGCGAGAGGGTTTCCGTGGAGCAACCGAAGATAGCGGCAGTAGCAACATCATCCAGACAACAAACCTCACCACAGGCAACACAATGGCAGATGTCGACGATGTGATAAGCGACCAGGACAAGATCCGAATCGCGTCCGACTTCCTGATGCACGCACCGCCCGGCGAGTTCAACGAAGTGTTCAACGATGTGCGCGAGCTACTGAACGACGATCGCCTGCTGAAGGAAGGCGCTAGTGCCGCCTGTGCCCAGTACAACAAGGACCAGCTTACTCCAGTCATTCTCGAGAACACGGAACTGGCCGTGGTGATCACAGAGTTTAACGATCTCGGTAAGTGCGCTGCGAACTTGAAGCCAACCTCTCGACTTTGCTACGCTGTTTTACATAGTAGTGGGCATCCCCACATCCGCATGACGTCGACGACACAGTGGACCCAAAACCGACCAAAACCTGCCAGTGGGCGCCATTAATAGTTTTTTGAATGAAAATGCGATCCAACATCCTACTACGTACGCGTAGGCTGTATATTTTTAGAAATCTTTGTCTCTCACTGCTTTACGTCGCAGTGGTATCAAAACGAAGCGATACACACTTGCCACCGTCCCCGATACTAGGAAAAAACGTAGCCAAATTGAAATTGGGATCAACGTCTCGACGAATCAACGCCCTGCGGCGTTTGCTAATCGTCTTTATCGTTACTGCGAGATATAGATGCAGTTTTTGAAGCTTGTGAAGCTGTCGAAATAACACGCCCTGTTGGCCAAAGTCTACATAAGCTTCCAGCACAAAGATTAATACCAAAATTCGGTCAGAAACTGGGCAAGCTTTCAGCCGACAAACCGATGGTGTGTCACGCACATTATCAGAACGGTCTATCCCGGCCAGGCATTTGCTTTGCAAATCAAACGCTCCTGATAAGGAATTGAAGTGAACAGTGTGAAGTTCCCATTTTACGATTAGATACTGGCAACAAAACACTGTGTAGAGATTTATTTCCTGACAGCGGGAATAGATTGCAACAAACACACGGAATCGATCCGTTTTATCCACTTACTCTGCTACTATTAGGTTACCAAATGGCTGGGCACCAAACGCTGCATAAATTCCATCATTTGAATTTTTATGCTCGATTAACTGGAGAAGCAGTTGCAGGCGATAATTAGTGGACATTGTGTGAAAAACTTTAATCAATATATTAATATTAAACGTGACAAAACAACGGAGAGACATATCTGCGAGATAGCAATCGAAATGTGTGTGCAAAACGTTAAAATTTTCTTCCGCAATGGTTGGTTAAACCTGCGATCATCTCTCCCACCCCGCTGTATACACGTAAACGTAACTGGATTTGCGTAAATTCACGGAAGAAAAGATAACGATCGTTCATAACAAACCATTATCAATTGTTATCCGATTTTCTATCGGCACCAATCAGGGGGCCAAAAAAAAGATCTTCTGATTTTTGGTGACTTGAATCCGGTTGTTTAATGTTTAATAAACAACCATTTAATTTCCATCGACTAATATCAGCACGGAAACATTTTACAAACGTAAACAAATACTGATATAAGATTGATCGTCTCATCGATGACTGCATGGAACCGAAATGCGTTGAAACATGATTCATATTTGTTATATCCCCACCACCGTAAACAAACGCCCTGTTATGGATTGCAATGAGCTCATGCCCGCGTACCGTGGCATAGTTCCTTCTTTCTCACTGTGCTGTAGCAGCCAGCTTTAACACCGGGCTGGAGTCTACAAAACTCTCGCTGGAGGGCAACCCATTTCCAATTGCGTGATCTTGGAATGGTGGAAACGCGAAGATTAGGTTGCCACATGCTTGCCTCATCCGGTATTCACCTAATCGTGCTCATGAGAGATTTACGGATTATTCGTACCAACAGCAACAAAAAAAAGCTTCATTTTGGGATATTCTTGGTGAAGAAGAAAGAATTATTTAATGAAGCTGGTTCGATTATTTCTTTCCCTTCCTGTTGCCACATCTTAGATTCAGTTCATGATCTTCTAAATGTTGGTTACTCCCATTCGATTATCTTTTTTTTGTTGTTGTTGTAGCTGCGCACTCTGTAGTTGATAACAGCAGCATACATAATAGCCGAGCGAGTGCTGGAACCGAATCTTTCGCTATCATTCAGTTGGGTGTTGCCGTGTGTTAGCCCAATGGAACCATGATATGAAAAAGAAAACTTAGCGACTGGACCGGTCTCATCGTTAGTGTGTGTCTGCATTCTTCAAAACAAATCGCATCGATAAGAATGGTTGCCGTTGCCCGCTGTGTGCGCTATGTTCTTTTTCCTGAGTTTTGATGGGTGGCGTTGGTCAACGCTCAACAAGCATCGTACTGAGGGCATGTCCGGAAAGGATGATAGTTGATTTGGCACGTAGCCTCAAACGCTCAGCCTTGCCACACTGCTTCCTAAATTTAAGCCCCGAGAGAGAGAGAGTGAGAAAGTATGTGTGTGTGTGTATGTTTTTCACTTTCACTTTCCGCGCAAACATACCGCGGCGGCGGATTATAATAGATTCCAATGGGGGCGTGTGTGAATGTGCTCGAAGCGCTCAAACACCTCGCGGTGGAAAATGTAATACCCATGACCAACAATAATCCTCCCCTAGTTTTCAACCACAGTGGACAGCGAGACGAAGTGTGATGGAAGCATAAAAATATGTGCATTACATAGCGCAAAGGCACCGTTCCACGTGCGAAAATAATTTAGAAAAGCTGCCTCGGTTGGCTCTCCTCCGAAAGCTGAATCCATCTCGGTGCTAATCGAATATTGGCATAGGGCGGGCACAGGCACTCGATTTGCTACCGACTCTATTCCACCTTGAAGTTAATTAATGCCTCAGTTAGTCGGCCATAAAATCATAACAGAAGGAACTCTTTTGTTTTTCTTCAACCAGCCAGCAGATGAGGTGATGAAGAGTTTCAAAATGATGACTGATTGGAAGTTTTTATCAGCAACTATCACTAGACGGGAGGACGGACGACTGTTGACGGCGGATGTGCTTTTTGATCTCAGCGCTAGCTAATATGGCTCTGGTGGCGAGTCACCATGCAGCAAGTTGCAACAGCAACACCATAAAAGGCAACGTACGGACGCGGTGTATCATCTCGCCGGAGCTACAGAGGCTGGCGTAAGAGGCGATCGTCCAACGCTACGGTGGAATCACTGACCCGCGACATATGTTTGGTAATGGTCGCGCGATTAGGATTCCTGTTGCCATTTGTTGGTTGTGTTATAAAGGTAGAGGCTAGATAGGAAATGTTTCGCTATCGATGACTCTAGATCTCTCATGAGATCAAGATCAGTCAGTATCTTGATCTAATCATACGGATTAAGTGCCAAACGAAAAGGAACATTTGATATTCCAGGTTAAGAATACAGCAAACCATTCAATGTTTTGTCTATTCTCTGTTAACTGATATATATATATATATTCTGTACGATCGGAAGTAACTACACTTGCCGCGCAGATCCCATCTCTTTGGAGATCGTTGCGTGTAGAAGATCCGGCAACAGGTAGCATTTTCCAGCTCCGCAGTTACGAATTCCGCTCGGTTATGCAACGGTACTACACCGTGGTTTGTTGTTTGTATCGGTGATTATGCTTCACTTCGTTGCTGATACACGACGGAGTGCGTGATTTTTCCTCACCAATTAAAACACAAACCGGCGCCGAAGGCAAGATGAGCAAAGGAAGTAGAAGCGTCTGTGGTGGTGTTTGTAGATTTGGCCAAAAAACGGGTAGTCATAGAAGAGCCTACAACTCGACGGAAGAAAAACTGTAACGCAGATAAATCAATGTAACGCATGGGGCAACGCAAACAGTACGCAGTTTGCTGTTTCGCTCGATTGGAAAACCTTTGAAATATAAACTCACTTTTATTGGGCCGCCACATGTGTCTGTGCCTGTGGCGATGACTGTGTGTGTAGTAGCTTCAGCTAGATTCTCGCTTTTATTTGCCGTCTATCGAAAGCATATCAAATTACCGCGATTCGATTGTCGGATATCATTGGGGCACACCAAAAAAAAAAAACAGAATTATTGAAACTCTACAAATGCTGCTAACCTTCCCGCGCGTGTACAAGCGCCAATAAATGGGTTTTGCTTGCTTTCCGTTTTCATCTTATTCGATCAATAAGGCACAACATAATGGAACAGTTTGTGGTCGAGTTGTGGACCAGCACAAGTAGCGTCCAATAGAAAAGAAAGATATAGATAAAGAGTTTGTTTTAAGAGAAATCCAATTTAATTTAATATACAAACAAAAACCATTGCCAAATAGGTAGTCTAATGTAAGAAACAAAAACGACGCATCAAGAATGGCAAACCATCCTTGACCACACCTTCCACAGCGCGCCACACTAAGCTTGTCTGTGGGCCACACTACGATGATCCGTTTTGTGGCGATTAGTAGAACAGCCCTTCCGTGCGACATATACACAGGTCATAGGCCTCCGCTATTAACACCCCACGACGGAATAGCCACGAATTGTAGTCCCATTAACGCAACCACTCGTTGACACCTTCTTTATGGTGGCAACGGTTTATGGCGCGCAGGTTTGTTGTGTCGAGTGCCGTCGGTACCATCCATCCATCATTCACCAAAAGCCTGGCGCGAGGAGCTTGTGAATTACTACGTCAATATATTTGTGTTTGTGGGGGAAAATTGCAAATACTTTTATCCCATTACAGCACTACAACCTCACCGTTGTGTAGTAGGGCGCAAAACCTCTACAATGATTTGGGCTGGGAATAGCTTAAGATATCTCCGTGAAATGTACAACTGTGCATGCGTAGTTGAGACACATTACGTAGTTATCACAATTGTTTAATGGGTTTATCGTGTCCCCACAAATAAAGTTTGCATTAAAATCGCATCTTCTTTGTAAGAAGGTTACAGCGAAGAACAAAGCCGGCACGATATTGCCCTGGGAAGCTGCTTTGTTTTCGAGAAAGCGTAGACATGATCAAGTGTTAACTCACCAATCACGGTTTTGCTTCTTAGCAAGTGGCAAAGCATTTGTTTGTTGATCTTTGTGTAATATTTTAATGTAAAATGTTCTTTTATTTATGCACTGCATATCAGTCTATCTCGATCATTAATTTCCCTTTGTTCGATTGTAGGTGGTGGCCGTTTCTTCGATCCACGAACCAAGCAAAGCTTCAAGTTTGATCACCTGCGCAAGGAAGCAACCGATCTGCAGAACCACGATGGTGACCACACGTCGGAACAGTGGCGTGCGATGCTGGACATCGAGACGCTCACATACTCCGCCAACCATTACCGCACCGGGGCCTGCTCGGTGTTCGGCCGAACGGTAAACGGACAAATAACGCTAAACGTCTGCATCGAGGATCATCAGTTCCAGCCGAAGAATTTCTGGAACGGCCGGTGGCGCTCCGTCTGGGCGATTACGTTCCCCGCAACCGGTGGCGGTACGGCCGAGCTGAAGGGTTCACTGAAGCTGCAGGTCCACTACTACGAGGACGGTAACGTGCAGCTCGTGTCGGCGAAGGACTGTCGCGAGACGGTACCGATCACGAACGAGGCCAACACGGCAAAGGAGATCATACGACTGATCGAGGAGAGCGAGCACGACTACCAGACGGCAATATCGGAAAACTATCAGACAATGTCCGATACGACGTTCAAGGCGCTCCGGCGGCAACTGCCGGTAACGCGAACGAAAATCGACTGGAGTAAGATAGTATCCTATAGCATCGGTAAGGAACTGAAAACGCAGTAGAACGGTAAGGTTGCGGTTGTGCGATCAGCCCGGTATGATGACGAGAGCCCCCCGCGGGGTGAGAGCATGATCGGATGTGCTGACAGTCCGCAAACCCCGATAGGAGCACACACTCTAGGAGCTAAGGCATGTGAAAAGAGGGTAGGGAAAACCCGCGTGGGACAGCAAGGCGGATACGCGAGATAGAAAATTTGAGAGGAAAGCTTTTTTTTCGTTAGTTTCATTCGTACAATATAGCAAGACCATGCTAATGGAGAAATCGGAATGGTATAAGGGCAGTAATGTGCGTACAAGAGTTCCACACAAAGGACCGACAGTTCTTTACACATCATCCACAATTAGTATTCAAAAGCGCGCGCACCCCCTTGATAATGGATGAACAGGAGCCACCATGTTGTGGCACATGCGACCTTCGGTGTTTCTCTTCTGCGTAGAGGATGATCTCTGTTAGTGGCGCTTGTTTGTTACTGCTTTTATAACGTCGTTTACTGGAGCTTTGCGAGCTGCGGCCAGATTGACGATATCATCCAGATGTGTGTCTGTTTTCATTTTTTGATTTTACTCTTTATCACTTGTTTTATTTTACCATCCACCCCTGCGTAGTGTAATAAGCAACGCAATTCAATCGATGGTAAAGTACACCGGATATAAGGGAGGGAAGGTTTGAGTTTCGAGTTGCGTATGCGGGTTACAGCAAAAGAACAAACGCCAGCTTTTACACAGGAAGAGACAGCGCAGTGAGAGAAAGAGTGATGAAGCGGAAGGCTAAGCAGAAACAAACATGGGAAATAAATATGTAAAAAAGGAATAAAACTATTCAAATACTTCAGCCTTCCTTCCCATCCTTCACGAAAAGAATGTATGAACCAGGTAACTTGCGCAAACAATCGGTTAATAATTCTTTGCCCCCATACGAATCGATTGAATATGCATGTTTCTACCCAATGCTTTGCGGTTACATTTGTTTAGCTGATGGATGGGATGTGGATTAGTTAAGCGTAGGAAAAATGCTCTATTTTCCTCATACTCCATGAAGTTGTATGAAGACAGTGTTACAGAACGAGTTGAGTGAGATTATGGCCAGGAGAAACAAGCTTGAAGTCACAGGATATGGAACAGTAGCTAATCAAAATGCGCTTAATAGTTTATTTTATCCATCAACAAGAATAAGTTTCAACACTTGTCCACTATTCCTTCCTGTTTGGAAGTACTAAGCAGCGCGTATTTAAAATAAGATCCGATAGGCAGAATGAGGATTTTTTTGTCGCATTACTCACATCCACGATTTAACCTTTTCTGAGTTGCTAAAACGTCTACATACGCCGTCAAAACACGCACACAAGCCCAAGTTTTTCTTATCAATTCTTTAAAATGCTTATTTTATAAATTACATAACGTTATTATTTGCGCTTAATTGAATAAAATTTGCCTGGAAGTTAAGGAAAACAGTAGGGGACCCACACACCTAAACCTTCGTCGTAGTGGACACAGCGGTATGAGGAAGCTGTTGCTCTTTGCTTTGAACTGCATTTACAACACAACAACAAAATAGCGCCAAACCGCCGCGCAGGAGGTTGAAATGATTATGGAGCAAAATAAAATATGAGCAGACACGGGGGGATGCATGATGAAGCGTTCGACGACGATTGAATGCAGCGCGCGTAATTTCGATACCACCGTTAGTGTGTTTTCATTTGCCACTTTGCGGAACTGAAGCTGAAGCTTACGAACGATTGATCGTGGGAAAGCTGAGAAACACAGTAGTTGTGCGCCAAACATGTTTGGAACAGGCCAAAATGCAAACAAAACCCGGAGAATGTGAATTCGTGTTTAGTAGAATAGCGAAAAGAACAGGTTAACATTGCGAATGATAAAGCACCAGCTGTGCTAGTTATTACGATTGAAATAGTGAAACGCGAACTAAAAGAGGTTGGGAAGCATGAGAGTTGTAAGCATATGGGCAGAGGCCGGCATTGTTGGGAGTAGTTAATACAAAAAGCAGTGAACACGGAAGAACGCCGTGAACGGCCACGCATCTTATACGTTACAAGAATCGAATTTCACTCTGCTCCAACACTCAGCAATGAAGGAATAGTGTGCAGATGATATAAATAGGTGCAATTATAGAGTGATATAAAATCAAACAGCAGCAGCGGAATATTAAAAGCCAATAAAAAACGAAACAATTGCACCATTATGACGCCGCGCAGCACCACAAAGCAAGGACGCTAGGATACCCATAACACAGACACACATAGTTGGCAAGGAGGGGACGGAAACGCTGCCTGATTGTTGCACACAGGAACGGGGAGAATAATTGTATATTTAATTACTATTACAAAATATATAAAAATTAAATAAAATTCATACAAAAAAACCACCCCTTACTATGCGATTGGAATAGATTTCCGTTTTTTTTTTATGTTTGAACGAACGACATATTTTCTACTTACAAAACTACCTAGCACAATAAATCACGACGTTGCTGCAGCGAGAGCACTACTGCTCCGTTTGGCTGTCTGCTTTGATCAGTAGGCGGCGGTCTGGTTCGCTTGCCAGTTCCAACTCGGCCCGCTTGATAACCCACCGCTGGTCTTGCATTTCCGCCCAGAAGTAGTATTTGCCGCGGGTCTTTTGACCCCGAACCGGGACGGCAAAGCTGTCGATCTTCCCGCCACCAAACTTTTTGCTTTCTTCCCCATAATCGAAGCTCAGATCCTTGATTGGTTCGCCCAGCAATTGTACTGCTCCTGGAAAGGGAGGAGAAAATGAGTAATGAATTAAAATATTCGTTTTTAACAATATTATACGGGATAGCATTTGCGAAGGCTATACCGGGATGCGATCGTAGTAATTTTAATGATTCCTTGTAGTACGGTTGGCTGCGTATTTTATCCTCCAGTTTCACCTTCATTATCAGTGCAGCTGTAATTCCACCAACGGCTATGTACATAGATACTTTGGTGAGAGTTTTCAAGGACACCATTCTGTAGCGGGTGGTTGGAATTAGGTTCTGTACATTTACAAAAACTTTCTACACTAGAACTTTCTGCTAGAAGACCATCGACCGGCAAAGAATGTATAAAATCGTCATGTTATTGTTTACATCTGATTCTGTCAAGCCCATTTGCAAAGCGCTCTATTCATAACACATGGTTCATTGCTCCAGTTTGGTTTCAGCATGTACCTCTGGGAAGTGATAGTAAATAGTGATAGTAAATTTACGTACGATTTCACTGGAAATTTATGATTGGACATTGCATCTTTGGCAGTCCTCCATTTCACTCCCAATCCAAAATTAGCCTCTCAAAGTGTCACAAACAAATGCTTTTCGGAGTTCAAGGCATCAAGGCGGTAACTCAAAGATACCCAACGATATCTTCATCGACCCAACGGTACCAACAGCTTGCGTGTTGATCTCATATACTTAGCATGTTTATTTTCAATATATATATATATACTTTTCATAGTTCTTGTTTTGTTGCTCACCTTCCTAGTGATCTTTCCATTTATCATTTTTTTCTCCATACTGCTGCTAATTGTTGTCGGATCGATTTCGCTTTAACCTTAATTCGGTACATAACCACGTGCAAGTGCTTATGATCTCGTTTGTTAATTTAAACGTGTTCCCTCCTTGAGCCAATAATAGGGCAGACCGCTAGGATCACTCTACATTGCTCAACTGCTTCATGACCTTATCAAATTTGTAAGCATATGTTAATAGTGCCTCTCCTCTGCTGTTATGTATTCGAACCACAGTTTACTATCCTTTCGCTTAAATGTAGTAACAATTTTTGTTTTCAACAGTCCGTTACAAGTGTTTCGAGTTACGAAACTAGCACTACAACTTTGCTTCGTTTGACTTTCTCTCCTCTCGCGTTATGTTAACCAGAAAGAAATAAGGGAAAGCAAGAAAACAATAGTAAACAAATATATTACGCTATGCCTCCGCCCAATGACGGGGAGGAAAAACACGGGGAGAATATAGCCTTGCGGATACAGGATTGCGTTGGCTTAAAACCTAGATTAGCAAAGCTTACAAAGTATTTATTAACCGTTCCTCACCTTTGCGTATAATGCACAGTACAATAACTGCAATGCCTAACTTTAGCTACGTTTTCCTTATTTTTCACAAATTCTAGTTTTGCCCCCGTACGGCCAAAAATTGACTAAATAAAAAATCTGCCCAGCACTGACCCGTTGGACACATTGAGGCCGGCCAGAGCCACAGAGCATTGATAAATTTGGTGAATTGTGAGAACCGAACATGCACATCAATAAGAGTATCGTGTAGAGCGCATTCGCAACGGCTCTAAAACTTATTGATGCAATTCCTATCAAAAAACCACCTCTGGTGGACCGTTCATACAACAATGCACATTGTAATCTAACCATGTTCGCTCCTATAGCTCCGAAAGTATATGTTCATCTAGCAGTGCCCTGTTAGCTTCCTATACTACAATCTTTCTATCGTTTGCTCCGTTGTAGCAGTTTAACTCGGGAACGATATATTTTGTGAACCCAACGATTCATCATTCATAGGCAAAACGTTACTTTCCTTTCCGCAATCGTGTAGATTAATTTCGATTCTTCTATTGCCATCCTTTTTCTTTTGTTTGCAGTCGAAATCAGTTGGTAGTTGTTTTAAATTTTTCACTGTTGACATAGGATCGTAGGAATCAAACATTTGTTTTCTATAACAAAAAATAAAGAAACATGTCATATGCCAGTCCTCATTCGTACATACCCCTCCTCTGTTATGCTTCTTATCGTATCGCCCGCACTCTGCACCCTTCCAGCGCTACGTCCATACCTTTAAAATGGTGCTCGAAATGTGTGTGAATGTGTTATTTTTGCTTCTAATCCTCTTTATCACCTTATCACCATTCTGTTTCCTTCTTGTTTCTGCTCACACTTACACACCACCAAGTGGGAAAGCCGAGACTTTAATGAATTACCGAGAGGGAACCATGCCAGACCGAAGGAACGTTATCCTAGAGAAAGGCCATCTCCTTACTCGAGTACTGGCTTCCGAGGTTTTGCCGGTTTTGCCGTCAATGGAGGCGGTGTTGAGGCGGAGCTCGTCACCACCGTTGCCGCTGCCTGAGCTGGGCCCGTCGTAGTAGTGCTGCTTGTATTATTCACTTCCGTACTCGTAACTTCGGCCAGTGGAGCATCGTCTGCGTCCTGTTCGGCCCGGCTCGTCGCAATTGTTTCATCGTCAGCGGGACCATCTTCCGGCTGCATTGGTTTGGTTATCGTGCTGCTAACCGTAGGCGAGGATGTCGGATCAGAAACGTTCACTGATGGTGCGGCCGCGACTGTCGCCGACGCGGGGGCGCTGCTGTTGGCCGCATTGAAGCTCAAATCGTTCGCATCGAACAGGGAGGATGTTTCTTCGTCAGTCGTTTGCGATATTGAGGCGGCACCGTCTCCTGCTTCGCGGTGAAGGTGTTGTTGTGCCGCTGAGGGCTGTGGCTGTTGCTGGGTTAGCGAATCTTCGTCCGGTTCAACATGCAGTGGCATTTCACCAGGCTTCAGATTGCTGTTTACCGAACGGGAACTATTATCTTGCAGCGGACCAACTGTGGCATGCGTTTCATCGCTTCGTTGTCGTACAGCTGGTTTAGGTCGAAGATCTGTGAAAATTAAGAACAAAATGAGTGTTCAAAACGTTACATCGTAAAGCTTCCTTTTTTTGGACTCTTACCAGCTTGTGAATTGTCCTCCGTAAAAAGTCCCATAATTGGATTAGAATCATCGGATCGTTTCATGCTGGTACTATCCTCATCGGCACTACCGTCTCCATGCAAACCGGGCCCACCGACAACCGCGGTACTCGTGGGTAGTTCCTTCGCGGCGAGCGAACTCGTCGTTCCCTGCCCGACCAGATGATGAGGTATGTGCGGATTATTGCTGGAACCGGTCAACGCCGCTAGCTGGCCGGGCATCAGTCCAGCACCGGCCGCCCCACCCTGGGCCGCAGCAATGGCGGCCGCTTGCGATGGAGTGAGCGATTTGCGCGTCTTTTCCGCCTTGCGCCAAAGTGTGATCTCCTGCTGTTTGAAGTACCGCCGGTCTTCGGTGTCAATTAGCACCAGATTCAGGAAATAGCGCACCGAAAACTTCTTGTTAATCTCGCGCATCGTTACGGTGAGATCGTAACCGGCGAGAAACACGCGTATCGGTATGCTTTCACCCTTCACCGGTGAACCGTCCATGATTTCGTACTTGGCAATGATTTCATTCTCGGTGTACATGTTAGGTCCTACAGATTGGGTGGCAACAACAAACGTGCACCGTTCATTAACAGGCAGTCGAGACAAAGCGAACAGACACGATCGAAACGAAATACTCACCCGAACCAGTCTGTTCCCGCTTGATAATGGCTATTTCCATGTGTT
Source organism: Anopheles moucheti (assembly GCF_943734755.1). Classification (NCBI taxonomy): domain Eukaryota; kingdom Metazoa; phylum Arthropoda; class Insecta; order Diptera; family Culicidae; genus Anopheles; species Anopheles moucheti. The sequence continues at coordinate 71,216,301 of NC_069141.1, forward strand.
TTATTTTGATGCGCACTAACAGAAAATAAATTTTGCCCACAATCACATCCTTTAAGTGGTACCTAATTGGAGAAAAGACATGGCGGTAAGCGTTAGGGATGGCAAGCGCTCGTTCCGCTGCAGGGTATCTCACTCACTTGCTCTTGTTGTACTCGAACTCAATGTGCAAGCAGTCCTCGATGCCCACCTCCATCTTTATCGGGCTGTTCGCATCCGGGTAGCTCGAGAGCGTATGCACGGCAATGTCCACCTCCCGGATGATATCACTCAGGCGGCGAACAATTGTCACCCGCAGGAAATATCTAGAGCGGAACGGTATAAAAACATTAGGTAGGTCAGAATACATAGTAAAAAAGCCCGATACCGGTCCAATTTCGCATACCGTAATCGCACGTTCGAGCCGACGTACACTTCGTACGGTTTCTCGACGTTCGCAAACTCGAACGGATATGACGTATTCTGGATGAGATCGCCCGGCCGCGCTAGCTCGCGCACGAGGCTCAGGAAATCATGGTGATTGCCTCTATCGTAATACAATTCAATTTGACCTGTAACGACCATAACGGAACGATTTAGTGACGGAGAAACGAACGCAAATTCATTTGACATTCGTTTATCGAAGCTGCCACCACCACATTGGGGTGTAGTTAATTTATGTGTATTAATATCCTCCACATTCCTTCCCAGCATGTTGGACTGAAAAGTCAACAAATTGATAAAAGTGCCCTTGTTCCTAGCAACGTTTGTATGTTTGCCGTTTGTGATAAGAATGCTTCTACGAATGAACTACGCAGGGGCAGCAACATTTTATCCGAATTCCTTTCCTGCTGTTGAACGAATATCAATGTATGAAATTGGTTGCAATGTGACCTTCCTTGAACGAATAACCTACTCACTCGCAGCAGTTTGATTTATATCTTAATCCATTTCACAGACCTCCTATCGTACCAAGCCTGTCTACACAGTGCAAAATTGGAATATACCAATTTACCAATTCACACGCAAACATACACACCGGCTAAACTTTCATTCACGATCGGGGCCCCTCAGTGATATGGTCGCGATTTGCAAACCGAACCACACACGGTGGAACGTTGCGCATCCATACAAATAGCGCACTTACCGATAAGCTCGATTTTGATACCCTGGTGTTCCAGCTTGCTGCCCGGTTTTTTTAGCGTTATGTTCACCTTTCCGCCCACTGTTTCGCCATCATAGTACAGCAGGTACTTGTCCTTCTTGCCGTCCTCTGTTTTGATTTCCGCCTGCTGACGGTTTTCGGCTCCGTCGAACAAAATATCGATGTCGGCCGACTGGCCGAAACGGAGAAAATTCTACCAAAAAGGAAAATTAGGACGTTATCTTCTATGCTGCTGTACGATCATAGTAGCCCTCGGCGAACACTCGACAAACGCAAGAAATAGGATGGCTTACCATGATTGATTAAATAGTATGGTTTCCCTCGTGCCGAAGAAATCGGGATCGTGCTCGTGTCAGTCTATCTGTTCGCCCAAATCACCAGAGTTCAGTTACGGCTGCTGCTTTATTCTCTTCGACTTCCGTTTGTTTTATCACTTGACCGATATGGGTAGTAATAACGTTACTTAACAAACAGCCGGAATACAGCCGCTGCAATCGATTAATATATATTTGTCCGCCGCTATTCACTTCTGTCCAATGTTGCTACTGCTTCTGGAGCTACAAGCACAACAAACATTCGAACATACACGCACACACACCTACACTATCACACCAATGCACGCACACAAGGCACCACCATCAATCTTGCACTGTGAAAGCTGTTCGTGCGGAACACTGCAAGGGCTTTACACGTTTGCTTCAATTAACAATGCACCGATGTGACATAGTAGATGATTCTGTCACGCAAAACCAGAACACCACTTCCGGCCGACTGGGGGTAGTTTGATGCGGCTTCCGTTCTTCCGCTACCGCAGACAGACAGGGGAGTGAGAGATGGGATGAGTTGGGTCTGCGGTTTCCTGCCACTTCCGTCCTGCAGCTGCACTTTCGAAGTTGGTGCTTATTACTGCAACCAAACCGCCACCAGTGCAAACGGTGAGCAATATTTTTTTCCACCTCTGCTTCAATTGGGAGGGCACCGAAATGGAAAATATTGTGGTATGCAGCACCACCTCGCCCGCACTAAGAACAGGCTGTGCAGCGCTAGGCGACGACGACGGCGACGTTCTGGATGTGGGACGGAGAATTCGCTCGAGAACAGATTGTATTATATAAGAACGAACTGCACATACGGACGCACAATGCCTGGGGAAAACGACGTTTCACGCACCGATTGGAAAACACTTCCCGGTTTGGCGATAGTGAGAATATTGCTTTTTCGACACTTTTCCGCGCCGCTGGACCGATCGTTCGTCGTGTCTTTCTTCGTTTCGTTCGTGATTAATTTTTTTACCCAATTAGCCCAAATTGACGACGATTGTCATTTTCTACTTTGACGCGTGCTGTCAAAATCACCGGAAAGGGGTAGGACAGTTTTCCATTTTCTTTCCATTTTCCAGAGCCGAGAAATGTGTCGACTTCTACAAACTGAAAACCGTTTCAGGATAACTTGTATTTTACAAAAAAAGTGCTCCAAAATGCAATCTAGTCGAACTGAGTAAAGAATTTCATCATGCACGATTTTACATAACTGGTAAATTACCTAGCTAACCTATGGAATACTTTAGCAATATTCATTTGTGCCCTTGAAATGTTCGAAACGTGTGGTCATTGAAGCTTTTTGTCTGGCGTAGGTTAACATTTGGCACAACTTCATCGATCCACGCTGGTTCTATCTCGGTTACGTTGCGTAGATAGTTTAGGCGCGTTGCTACCAGCTCCGTGTAGATCACAACCGGCGGTCGCAGTTTGCCAGAGATGGAACTGGACGGATGTATGCGCGCTTTCAGCCCGCTGGTCGAAGTCAAGTACAGATGGTCCGGTTGCTTGGTGGCGATATTGGCAAACAGCCCGGTCAGCAAACATTTCGCTACCGGTATTGTATCAATGCCGCAAGAGCTGCTTGGAATGTTTAGTCCTTTACAAATTTCGCTCAGCTGCTCACGAATTGAGGTGGCGTGCGTAAGATTGCGTTCGTGGAGGAAATTATCGAAGCACCACATCTTGGGTTTTGCTTTCGTTTTAAATTCGTTGAACACCTTCAGCAGCGTGATGTGATCACCAGATTTGTCGTAAAACTTCGAATGTGCGATCAGCATCTGTTCGCGCTTTTGCGCACTGTTGGTAAAGATGTTCTCGCCCGAGAGCATCGCAATGATTGTTAGCATCTCTTCCAGGCAACCGAATTTCGGAGCCGAAAGCAACATCTTGGAGTATTTGGGATCGAGCGGAAAGCGAGCCATCTTGCTACCGAGCGCGGTGAGAATGGGATTCTCTACCGACGAGATCGCATTCAGTGCCTTCAGCTCCAGCAGTGCGCCAACGATCGCTTCTTCCGGTGGTTTATCGATGAAGTCAAAATCCTTATAGTTAACGCCCATCACGAGCAGGTTAAGGATAGTGGCTGAGAGATTGCAACGCAGAATTTCCGGTGCTGTCATTTTGTCCAAATGTTCGTACGCTTCCTTGGAGTACGTTCGGAAACAAATTCCATCTGTAATGCGACCCGCTCGTCCGGTGCGCTGGTGGGCCTGCGCTTGTGATATCCAGCACACTTTCAGCATATCCATTCCAGTGATGGGATCGTACGAACGCACCTTAGCCCGCCCACAATCGATTACGTACCGGATCCCGTTAATGGTAATGGACGTCTCGGCGATGTTGGTCGCAAATATAACCTTCCGAACGTTGGATGGCGCCGGGTTAAAAACGTCCAATTGTTGCGTTTGTGGTAGAGCTGCGTACATAGGATATACTGCTAGTTTCGGAAGGTCCGACGGAAAGCTCTGAAATTAAAATGTTTTCATTTGTCACAAAGAAACACCCATGAAGCATTCACTCTCCCACAAAATTACCTTAGCTAACCGACGCATCTTGTTGACCGTGGCATCGATTTCTTCCTGCCCTGTAAGGAACACCAGCACATCTCCAGCAGGTTGCGTTTGATGAATTTCCACCACCGTCTTCAGACATGCCTCAATGTAGTGGATCTTTTCTAACATCTGATAAACCTTGACCTGGTACGTACGACCTTGCAGATACACGATCGGACAGTCGGAAAAATAGTTCGCAAAGTGGTCACAATCCATCGTGGCCGACATAATGATAACTTTTAGCGGGGCCATACGCTTCAGGGCACGTATTTGTTGCGCCTTTTTTACCACCCCGAGCAGCACGTCTGTCGCAACAGTTCGTTCGTGTACCTCGTCCAGTATGATCACGTTGTAGTTGCGTAGCTGTCGATCGGACAGCGCTTCACGGCAAAGTATACCATCGGTCATGTATTTGATCTGTGTGTTTTCCGATGTCATATCCTCAAAGCGCACCGTATAACCCACTAAATCTCCCAAATTGGTGCCCATCTCCATTGCAACCCACTTCGCCACGGTAATGGCAGCCACGCGTCGGGGCTGCGTGACGGCAATAGTCTTGTCTCCGTTCAGTCCGGCTTCATAGATGAATTGGGGCATCTGTGTGGTTTTGCCACTTCCCGTTTCACCGAGGACGATGATGGTGGTTGACTTCCGTACCATTTCCATCAGACTGTTTGAACGGGAGATTGCAAACAATATTAGCCACCGGCAAACCGCGTGGGTGTGTGGAAAGACTTACGATTTGCGCACCGAGTAGATTGGCAGCGAATTGCGCTGTTGTTTGGCATTATCCTGCTTCATGTACGACCTGGAGTACTGATTGCCCAGCGTGCTATTACGACTCGAAAGTCCAGAATCCATCATTTATAGTTGCTTTTACTATTCTAAATGCTTTTCTATTTGAACCACAACAAAAAAAGGCCTACTGACCGCGACGTAAACATTCATACCGGTTTGCAAAACACGCCGCCGAAAATGACAGTTGTTCTGGTTTATAATCATCGTTCAAGCGTTTGGTTCATTTTCGGCCGCTCTGCTCCAACATGAAAAGGTTTCCAGCCCAACAAAACAATGATAAAATAATAATTATTACACCCTAATATACTTTTCATTCATACTTTTATCACCAGCTTTTGTCCAATGAAATATAAGGTCACAAATTGGCCGCTTATACCCGCCATGTCAAAAAAACAGTTTCATGTTTTGCCGACCAGCTGTCAGAGGCTCCTCGCATAGACCACACACTTTGCATTCATTCGTTCGTTGGTTGTTGACTTCTTCTGGTGGTGCACGCTTCGCTCCCGTTTCTACCAAAAGTATGTGTTTCAAGAAATGTTAAACAAAGTGTAAATTGTCCAGTTTGAATCAAAGGCTTTGGTGAATTATTTCAAAATATCAGATAAAAGAGCAGAATGCGCCTCGTGTCGTTGTTTGCAGTTTGGCCAAAGAAGCATATGAAAAACTGCTCTCTGCTTTGCGTGGTGTAGCATGTTTTTTTATGCTACAAGAAGTCCATCTGTTTGTCCTACTTTTCCCACTGCGAAGCATAATTCTGCACACATTGGAGTGTGTGTTTATTGGCCTTCTCGAAAAGTGCATGTGCAATGCCGTGAACCTACTGTACATCTATTGCTCAAACTCGTATTACCAAAGTGTTGCTTAGACCTGATTTCGTAAAACCATTGCATGCTGTGCAGTTTTCCATGCTGTGTGTGTTTTTTTTGTGTGCGCCAGTGAGTAATGTTGCAAGAAGTGCCCGAGGCGAGGTTGCATTAGCCAGTAGATAATTATCTCCCCTATCCAGTAGTGTGCCCCTGTACCAAAACCAAACCATGCGGAATTTGCACCAGCCATGGTTTCGTGCTATGGAGCCGTGCCAGAGAATGAGCTGCAAGCCAATGCATTGGAAACGTTCTCCCAATCATGTGGCAATGGGTAATTGAATAATCGGCTCACGATAGCAAATTACGACCACAGCCCTCTGTTATATGGTATGGCTTCCAGCTTTAACGACACTAACTAATTCACAAAGGCAATGAAACTCAGGGTATTGTGCATCAGCACCAGTGCAACCGAGAGATGTTTTCGTTTTTCCAGGATGAAGACACCGGCCATGCAAAATGCACGTAGCAAGAGCAGAAATACTTATCAGTAGCATGTGCACACCATGCGGCCGTGACCGGGGATCAATCGAGCAAAAGCTTAATCTATCTTCCGAGAAGCTATTTGTAAAATTGTGGACATTCCGCCTATCGCGTGGTTCCTGTTTCGTTCGATTTGGTGTATCTGTTCGATTTAGACAAATCCCGCTTAATACATCAAGCCGGCGTAACCATCGTCCTCGTCACAAGCCAGTTGCTTGATGGTCGTTATCTTCTAAAACCTTTGGCGAAACAAAGCGGAAAATCCTGTTACCACCTGTTAACTACTGTTACACTAACAGACACTAGGTCACCGGCGGCAAAATATTTGACCACCGCGCGTGTTCTCGTGCCGTAATCCAATTCTCTGGCTGGTCGTTAAGTTATTTTTATCGCAAACGTACGACACGGCGTGTTACGGAAGGACACAACCCTTGCTGGATATGTTTCGTTACATTCGCACATAAACCCAAACTCAATCCGACCAAAACCCGATTGGACTGCTTAGGTTGATTGATTAGATTCATTCACACGATACTATGGAGACTATTTCGCACACCATTCTCTAGATCACACATGTTGCTGTAATGAATGCTGTAGAGGATTACCATAGTTACAGGTGCCAATGAACCTGTATGCCCTGATGTATGTAAGCTAATTGTAAATCCCCAGACTACCCGTTGCAACATTGTAACTCTTCCCATCCTTTCCCTGACCGTGATTGCTACACACCCTTTTCGGTGGTTCATTGAAAAGATCATGCAAGCATCGGAAAGATTTGTTTTACTAACCCAAAAATAAACATCATCTCAATGCAAGCCCATTACACTGTACGTTCCCGGTGGTTCGTCCACGAGCATTGCTGCCTCAGGGTGATTGTGAAAGACAGCTTATAGAACAGGTGTTGTACCGATGGGGCTTAGGTAGGTTTTGCAACATCATTCCGCCAACTATCCTACGTACAGAGATTCACCAACATTTCGAGTACGCCGGTAATTGGCCTAATTGGATTTGAATGTCAAGATGTGAGGGAAAGCGTGAAGGAATGTGGTTTTGTAGCGTTGTCTAAAATAGACGACCTTTCATTTTTCATGTCGTCCAAAAATGTCTTTCTATCTTTTCCTACCCTATAAGATTACTTACCGATAGTAAGTTAACATCTCCAGATAACCCAAACGTTCCTGAAATTGTCTTTTTCCTCTGTATCTTCGGTTGAGCTTTGTGAGTGAGTAAATCATTCATGAGATTGTTTTTTTGTTCCCAGCTGAGCACAGCAGATGGTTAATGGTTCTAAACACACCGTACACCGTTCGGATAGAGCAACATTAAACGGAGAAGATTTCGTGCGTCATTTGCTGCTAATCTGTCTGAGGCGCCTGAGAGTACCTCTTGCCGACAGAGGGTCATCATGGGTCACTTGAGTGGAAGATTTCTTTTTTTCTATCTTGCATCTCCCGCTCACTTCACATCGCCTTTAGCATGCTGTTAAAGCATGGTCAATTCAATGTTTGCCGCTAAATGTCTGCAAATTCTCAACGAACACGTATGTTCGCGTAAATATTGCGAACGCGGTCAGGTCATTAAAACCGGTCTGAAGATTATAGGAACAGAAAAAACGGGCAACAGATAACGGGCAGGAAATGCATTGAAATATACCAGCGAACATTATACAAACTGTCGAATGTAAATGATTATGGTAAGCGTTGTGTTTATTTGTAAACAAATGTAGCTGTTTATCGCGCACTCCACTGATTCGGCGGATCGTGTTTAAAGTTAACAGAATACTTGTTCCATGTGCGCACAAGAATCGAGTGAATATAGGGTACTATCGTGAACCGAAAGCCTTATCTCGATCGGATCCTCCTAAGAGCAGTAGAAAATGTATTACTTTTTTGAGAAGAGAAAGTGTCTAAACAAGAGAACTTTTCGAGTAAAAACCATTGTAAAATCAATTAATGTTCTATTGTACTTTCAGCTCGCGCTCTGTGCGAACCAAAGAAACGGCTTTCTTCGCTGTCACGACCAGAATAACTAAACTTCAACCCAACATCAAACATGCAAGATGGTCTCATTTCCCGCGCGGGAGCAACTATCTACAATGAGGCCTACTCAGGCAAAGGGCCCACCATCTATGACCCGATGGACGGCCCGAGTCAATACTCGCCAACGAAAACCTGTGCCCATCTGTCCCGACCATCTCCTTCGCCCGCACATACACCGAACGGTGATTTCAAGCTCTGCGGATACGAAGGCACGATGAACTCCTGCGGTCCGCTGGGAGATGAATGTGTACCAAATACCACCGGTAGCTCACTTGGTGCTGGTGCCGGTAAGGCAGGACTGGAATTTTGGTTAAGATTACGATACGACCTGACGAGCGTACCGTGGGAACAGTTGAAAGCGGTACAGCTGAAGAACCCACGTGCGGCACCCGGCTGTGCTTACATTCCGACAAAGGTAAATCGGTTTTGTGCGATAACCAGCTGCTTTCTTATCGGCAAGTGATGAAGATCGTGATTGTAGATTTATGGCAGAGATATCGACATCGACGAATCTTGCTGGAGATAATGTTACTTTAAAGTCTTTTGATAAGCTCACCGTCGAAAGGGCAAGTGATTGATGCTTTGCTGTCTGTAAATCATCTCCGATAAGGAACCTGCCGGTGATCGTCCATCAAATCTGCTATGAATCATTGCGCGCACTTTGTCCCGCTCAATTGGAGGTGATTAGCAACTAATGGCTTTTTGTATTTGTTTTTCGTTTTTAGGTTGAACATATTGCTAACATAATCACACACGGGACCTGGGTGTTACCCTCGATGTATGCTGGATTACAGCTTTACGATCGAAGCCACACGCCAGCGCAAACGTTGGCCGCCGTCATTTACGGTGCCGCGCTATCCATGCTGTTTTTCGTATCGACTTGCTTCCACTGTGTCTGCTACTGCAATCACAATCGCCCACTGAAGGATGCACTGCATCGATGCGATCGTGCCATGATTTACATCTTCATTGCCGGCTCGTATTATCCGTGGCTCAGTCTAGGCCACACGACCCACCCACAAATCGTTTCAGTGGTAAAGTGGAGTGTTTGGGTTATGGCGGTGCTGGGTATTGTCTATCAGCAGGTAAAATATTGCCAATATCCGTACGATTAGTAGCAGTTTTCATACTTTTAATTCATTTATCCTTCGTTCCACAGATGTACCACGAACGGTACAAGTGTTTGGAAACGTTCTTTTACGTTGTCATCGGGCTCGGACCGTCGGTTGTGATTGTTCTCTGGGGCCACGAATTTACCGGAATGTCCGAGCTAAAGTTTGGTGGCATACTGTACATTGTAGGCATCGTGTTCTTTAAATCGGACGGGCTGTTTCCGTTCGCACATGCTATCTGGCATCTGTTCGTGGTTTTCGCTGCGTACGTACATTACTTTGCCATCATGACACACTTGTTCCCGGTCTCGAGCGCCATCGTTACGCCCGTGGTTGGATCCGTGGCTGGTTAAGGTGGCTACAACTAGCAGAAGAAGCTGATGGCGGACGGTGATATTTATCCTTTTTTCATCCATTCTCATATGCAAAGCGGGTATATCCGGAATGAACAAATTAATTGGTCGACGTTAATGTTTATGTTTTTTTTTGTTCATACGACCTTGTGTTCATTGTTTTTATCATAGAGTTGGTTATTTTTTGTATAGTGTAACATAGATACTTTGAGGTGGGATAAGAAAGTGTACCTTTAAACTAAAGCAAACAATGTATACAAAGAAAGGCATACCCCACTTAGCAGAAAGTGAAAGTTTCTTAGAAACGAATAATATATTTTTAATGTAAAATTTTCGTACCAGTGTGGCGAGAAATGCCTGACGGAAAAATGCTAACGGTTCTCTATTTGCCCAGATATGTTTCAATCCTGCTCAACTTATTAGTATATTTCCAATTTTTAGGTACTAGGCATTTTTTTGTCTAATGGTAATACTCAACAAGGATGCTATATATTCTGTACTGTTTTTCTCGAAGCTTTTTCTTAAGTTAGTATACAGTTAGTATAACAAATGCACGAGATATCGATGTTCTAAGTGATAGACAGGGGTTAGCATAATTTTTGTCTTATTGTGATATGTAGCATGAGTAAGGAATGGTTATGATTAGTTTAATTTAATTTTATTTTTCGCAGTTTTTGTACAAACATTATACCCATAAGCAAAAGCAGTACATTAGTCCCGAAAACCAACCCCGGAATTGATCAAGAAAACTGCGCATACTTCAACAATCACAGGAAAAAGGGGAATAATTATAGTACCAAAATATAATACATATAGTGCAAGCTTAACCACCGGTAAACAAATGTCGATGAGTAAAACGAAGCTCTCTAAGCGCGGGAGGAATGATAAGATGAAGTGGGTTGATATTAATATTAGAAAATGAAGGGATAATAGTAGACCACAACCGTAAATTCGGATAACTGAACATTCGTCTTACCGGGTAGTTGTCATATATCGGTTTGAAGTCTGATTATCGTTATTTAGGGCTTATAAACGAAACAAAATTAACCGTCTGTAATGTATGGAGGGATGATGAGTGAACTCGTAGCCAAAACAATACACCGTTAATCGCTAGACCTTAGACTTTATCACAATCAATCGAATAGCGAAGGACTCTCTTGAATAATACACACAAACAAATACTCGAAAGATCACCATCCCACCTTTAAAATAGAATTAAATAACATTGTCTTGAATGAATACTACAAATACTAGTTTTGCTCAGCTTGGAACAACTATTACAAAATGGTATTTATTAGCAACGAATGTGTCCAAAATATTATATAAAGGAAACGTGTAGACGATTGGAATTCTCTTTGGAAACATCAACCATCTGCAAAAGTTAATCCAAACCACTAGCCAACCACTTACCAAACTAGCCCATCGAACGTGAATTGCAACAGTAGAAATGGTAATGGACAAATAGTGTAACCTTTGTATCGTAAATATTTCCTCCAAACCGGTTAATACAGTTACAATATTTAAAATTCAATCAATATTATATTTAAAAGAGTTTGCATTTCAGAAAGAAACTGTTTTTGGAACAAAACTTTTATTAATAAAAAACTTTGCTAAGACCTTTCCCTTCAACGATTCGCCGTTTGGTTGTATCTTGAGTACGTGCGCCTGTTAGTATTCAATTTATTTTTCATTTCGTCAAAGCCAAACAATCAGGCGTTTTGAACCTGGTACAGCACTGGTCAATGGGAAGCATGTTCTAGCAAGTTCTAAACTCTATATCACTGTGCTAACATATTTTTGTCGATAAAAAAGAACATTAGGAGACAACGTTAATTAATGAACAGGACCTTTCATAATTTCATGCAAACGACGAGTTTGTCGCTCCGAGTGACGGAAAAACTTATCCAACACATATTCGATCTCCTTGCGTGTGTGCAACGGTGGCCAAAGGGTAGTAATGGCGAAATGACTGCAAAAAAATGGGTAATTAGTATGAAAAGACTAATGAAAGGTGCGCTAATTGCTACGTACCGGTGGAACCGCATCGAATCGTAGGCCGAATTTTGCATCAACTCAAGCATTCTCAACTCGTGGTTGAACTGTTGCTCGTAAAGAACGTTATTTGCGTGATACCGTTGACGACAGATGGCCGAGCTGAAAGTAAAACCCGATTAAGTCATCATCGTGCCGTGGGGTGATGGGAATAAACAATCGAGCCCTCTATCTTACTATGGTGGCTGTAAATTGGTGTAACTGGGATGTAGACTTTCCTCCGATCGGTTCGATTTGGGTTTCTTTTTTTCACCCGACTTTCGTTTAGCCTCACGGCGTTTTTTACGCTGCTGCTGGAAACTGCTTCTATCCATTATGTGACGGTGAATTTGATATGAAGAGGCGCTACGTTGTTCGTTCCACGCAAATATACAAATGCGTACGAAGTTAAGAAATAAACACAATCACAGACGTTCTAAAAAAGGTTTTACTGTCCCACCAATATCACAGCTCGGAAGAAATAATCAAGATGCCAAACTGCACGTTTTTCCAACGCTATGGTTTCCATGGCAACTGGCACGGAATAGCACAGCAATCGATTTGTTTGGTTAATGTAGGTCAGCAAAGAGGGAAAACCCCGCCATCAGGGGGAAGAACTTTTGCCCCGAACATTTTTCTGATTGACGGTGGAATTTGCTTTCGTTTTCATAATAATTCGCATCGGGAGCTTTTCGATGTTGAACGTTTATCGATCGGTTAGTTTGCAAAACAATGACAGGAAACAAGCAGCTCATATACTAATTATCGGTTGTCTGAAAACGTGATGGTCGTCCTTGCAAGGATTTTGGGTTTGAGCTTTCGACATTAAAAAACACACCCACACCGGTTTGCGCTTTATCGTTTGACGAATTTCCATGCCCATGATGTATGTTGTATGAAAAGGTGTGTTTTTTTTTCAATACAGTTTACATTAAGTTTCAGAATACAAAACGCCTCACCGAGGTGCAACAGTCGTTATTATTAGCTTTCGAAATATGTTTCATCAAAGTTGGCGTACTATAGTATCGATTGTGTACTATTGCATCGTAGCAAACTTTGCCCGGTAGGCGAATCGGTTGTAAACGGAGTTATGTGGTGCAGTGTTTCAGTTCCTAATAAGTACTTTTTTTTGATACTTTTTTTTACTGCACATACATTGTGACAATGTTCCGGAACGCTTTCCAGCATAGATTCGTTACGGTGTTCAGTAGTGGCGGTAGCAAGCCACTTTCCATCTGGGACGTGCATACGAAAAATGGCCACGCTAGACGTGTGACCGATGAGCATACACGTTCGTTGGCCTTCGAGCTGACCGGCGTAAACGTCGCCACCACCTTCATGGTAGCACCATGCGCGCCCTGTCCATCGCTCTCAATCAAACTGCCGTTTCTTGTGATGTTGGTGAAAAATATGAAGAAGTTTTTTTCCTTCGAAATTCAGGTGAGGCTTAGTGTGTGATTTTTCCTATTCTCCAATCCCGATATTGATTAATTCTTGCATCTATTCGGTTTTGTTGGACAGATTCTGGACGATAGACAATCGCTGCGCCGTTTACGTTTCTCCAACTACCAAAGTGTAACGCGTGTGGATAACTTCAGCACCTTCATACCATTATCTTTGTCACCGGGCTGGGGTCAAATACAGATCAACTTGGCTGATTTTACACGAAAAGCCTACGGCACAAATTATGTGGAGACGGTCCGGTTGCAAATACATGCCAACGTGCGTATCAAGCGCATCTACTTCTGTGATCAACTTTACACGAACGATGAAACGCCACCCGAGCTGAGACTGTTCCAACCGATCCGGCCAAATCGTATGATGGAGATGAAAAAGCAGCAGAAACCGCCAAGGATTCCACACGAACCGAATGAAACTGTACGTCCGCCGACACCGGTAGATAGTGCTGATGTTACTAACCAGTTGGAGAATGAGCTTGCTTCTGCACAGTGTGCCGTCGGGACAGAAGTCTAAATTGCTGTTAAATAATTGAACGATAGCCAAGGAGATGCATTTTAGGACTAAATACGTGTTAGAAAGATTTTCTGTAAATTATCGGTTTGCGCATTCCACCATCAGTTTCCCAAAGGAGTTTGGGACCCCAGCTTAAGTTGTCTGGCTAATTCTTAAAATTGGTACTGATGACGTATAGCCCATTTTATTATTTCAGTGTTTTAGATTGATGTACGTGAAGCATTTGTATTGACATACACATTAGGCCTTAAAAGCATGTAGTTCCTATACTCAAATACTTCTCTGAGATGTGAATCTTGTGTAAAACAGGCGAAATGCGATTAGCTGTGTTTTAAAGGAAAAGGCTCAGGAGAATGTTTGGTTCCGTATGTGCGGAAGGGCAATGGAGGAACCACTAAAATGACGAGCACGAGACGATGAACTCTATAGCGAGTTACTTTTTACACCAAACACGTGGTTCATACAAATTTAGTAACTGATAATAGAAATTTTGAAATAGCAATGCGCCAGCACAAGATTGACATTTGGGAGCAAACGCAAACCAAAAGGCATAAACTGCAGACGTCAAGTTCGTACAACATTTGTCAACGCTAGCACGGCGAAATGTCTGTTTATATTTTTCCGAATTGTACAACGCTAATTCAGAAAGTTTCGCTAACAATAAATGCTATTTCTTACGTATTTTACCAGCAGCTTATCAGTGCGTGCTTTGCGGGATAAAATTTGTAATTAATATCAATCTTGATCGAAGCCAAAATTACGCGCCTAGCAAAATGCTTTGACAATTATCTGTCAAAGCCGTACGCAACCAACACTATCATCAAAATGTACGAGCAGGTACGATAATTGCACCGAAGTTTTGTGTGTTTTCTGCTTTTTTGTGTACGGTCACGGACGTAATTTAGAATATTACAAATAAAAGCTAGTGTGTAGCGTTGTGGGATGTTAGCAAAAGTTACGATAGAGCAACCTGCAAAGCTGTAAAAGGCGAATAATTAGCGGTGGCATTGTTGTTTGGCTGTGTGGTTGTGTTTGTTAGGAAGGCAGTGAAGAAAATTTGTGGTTAGTCTTGGAAAGCTGACGATATTCAATCGTTCAACGTTGTAGCGGGACAAGCAAAACATTGTACAGTGTTTTAATAGGCAAAGAACATGGGATAGAATTGGTATATCGTCGGGAAAAGACGCATCTTTATTTTAATGACGCTAGCGGAAAAGGGGAAGATAGGCTGGGATGCAGAAATTTCGGATGCGTGGTCTGCGCGTTACCCAGAGATGGCGTTAGTGTGCAGCCGAGCAATTGAAGCTGAACTGTGATTGGGCGATGGAAAGCCGGAGTGAAAATTTGTGAAAATGTGATGTTTAGCTTAAAATTGTACGCTGAAAAAGTGGATATTGAACGTAAAATTTAAGCGTGAGGTATTTAAAACCATTTGTAGTTGGTAAAATTGCATAGGGTGCATTGGCAAGTAAAAATAAATCCATAGCATCGGCGCTTGCCGATTGTCAAAATGGCGACCGAGCGCGTTGACCAATCAGCGTCGAGCTTTGGTAGGTGATGTACATGATCGGAATTTTCAGTACAATCGAGGTCTTCGCGTCATGCTCTGCAGAAGTGCGTCTTCTGTGAGCAAAGTCGGGTCGAAAAGATAGCACAGCCAAAAAGGAAGCAACGATTCGAACCACAGTTTGGCTGGGAAAAAGGAAGAAAATTGGTACTATTTTGACATGTGTCACGAGCAACATAAAGTGCAATAAGATAGTGACAACAATTTAATGGTTTGGAAAGCGATTTTCGTGAAAACCGTCGCGCGATACATGGGGGAGGTAGGTTTTTCGCTCGCCATAGGTAATAATGCCCGTGTGGCATAAATGTGTGCTGCTGCTATGGTGAAAGAGCGATAAAGTAAAGCACTGTGCTCCGAAAATGTGTTTTGGGTCCTTGTTGGTGTAGTGCGTTCCGAACTGCATCATGCGCTATGTTGGCCAGGTGAAAATGCATCAACAAATCTGTACTGCAGAACTGAACTATACCTTCACGGCGTGTGCAGTGAAAATGATCGGGGCCCAGTTCCGTAGATATAGATTAGGAAAAAAAAGCAAACAAGACAGTTCGGTTTGGTTGCTAGTAACAAAG
Organism: Anopheles moucheti; assembly: GCF_943734755.1. NCBI lineage: Eukaryota > Metazoa > Arthropoda > Insecta > Diptera > Culicidae > Anopheles > Anopheles moucheti. The sequence continues at coordinate 71,232,103 of NC_069141.1, forward strand.
CATTCGGTTATTTTAATTATTGTTCGATCACAGCATGCACAATTGTACTTTGCTAAGACCTCGCGAATGGTGGTAAAGAGACTAAGCAACGACGCTCAGCATAGCCTATTATGGGAAATTATCTCTACATCTGTTTTTTTTTTACTGGAGGCCTGGTTCTAATCCGTTCCTTTCTTTCACATCTGGCATATGAAACATTAATGTTTACCTTTTTATTTATTTTGTTTTCTTTGCAGGCATACGGTTCAAGAACTGGATTACAATAATAGAACATAGCAATTGATGTGTTTTTGAGCTTATCGTGACTCCAGTTAAGGCTTGCATCCGCTATACAACGATTGCACGGGGAAGGCAAAAGCTTACTCGAAACGGATTACTGAGCAAGAGCCTGACTATGCACGATTTACCGATGCTGACAAAAGATTAATTGCAGAACATATAGTTTACCTGTAAGATTGCATCTAACATAGTGAAAAACGCGGACAATGACGGGACGGCAGTCGAATGGCCCGGGTGGTAGTGCATCCGTTGGCAAACGGAGGGGCCGTCCGCCAAAAACAGCCACATTGGAACGGGCGAAGAAGTTCCAGTATCATCTGGTGAAGAAGCCCAAATATTTGTGCAAGGATACGCAAGATGGCAGTACACCGTCGGCTTCACGCGCCTCATCTCCACATGGCAGTGAGGAGAGCCGCCCCTCCACCTCTCGGAGGACACCGGCAGCGAAAAGTACGAGAGGCAGAAAATCGACCACCCGTGGACGTCCAAGCGGCCGTGGACGTGGGGGACATAATAATTCTTCCGCCCGAAAAGGTATGTTGAAGGAAGCACCATTTAATCTACACCAAGAAACACAAAATGACACATACTCCAGTTTTGCATCAAACTCCTTCCAAAACAACAGAAGGGTGCCTTCTTTACGCGCGACACGGTTAGGCTGTGTGCGTGCGTGTGTTCATTTTCCCTCCATTTTTTCGCTCCCAGGGTTGAACCTTCTTTTTGACAGTTAGTTGTTGGGACGGACGCACAAGTGTGTGCTGCAAAGGGGCGGAAGGACGCATTTGTCTCTCGAGTGGCGGGGAAACTTTGTTTTGATGAAGTTCCCTTTTCAGTTACTTTTCTTTTTTGACGCCACTTGTCTGTATTTATGTTTTGCTGTTGTTAAAGCGAAACAGACGATGTGTAGAAAGAAACAAAAATAATGTTTTGGAGCAAATTAAATGTTTTTCATCGTTGAAAAAGCAAAGGGTCGAGAAGGACGCAATTCGATGGTAAATGTAATCGTGTCGTATATAAATAAAATGAGTTTTATGATTTTAATGATTTAAACTTTACCCAGATTGGATGAAACTTATAAAATTTGTTATATTTTAACAGCTTACTCGTACCACGATTCGGAATATCATTACGGTTCCGACTTTGGAGATGATAGCGACAAAAGCGATCTCGATGATGATTACCTGCGTTCCCCCAGTGATTCTGACGAAAGTCTCGGACATGAATCTGAAAGTGACTTCTCGATGACCAGCTCGAGCGGAGGGCCCGGTATCAACGGGGCAATTTATCTGAAGGATCCGAGTCCGGATCCCGTGTGGCTGCAAGAGCGTGAAGTGCCACCGCTTGAATTGCCGGAATCGTCGAAGGATCTGCTAGTGCCTACGGACATTGTGCTCAAGTGCACGTCCATCTATGAAATCATCCGACGGTTCCGTCACCAGGTCCGCCTGTCGCCGTTTCGCTTCGAGGATTTTTGTGCCGCCATCTGGAGCGAAGAGCAGAGCGCTCTGCTAACGGAGCTGCATATCATGCTGCTGAAGGGCATCCTGCGCGAGGAAGATTCACAGCAAACACATTTCGGGCCGCTCGATCAGAAGGACAGTGTGAACATTGCACTGTACCTGTTGGACTGTATTACCTGGCCGGAGGTGTTGAGAAGCTACATCGAAAGCGATCCCAGCTTGGATCAGAGTGTGTTAAAGATTCTGGCCACTACCGAGTATCCGTACGTTCCGGCCGACGATCGTCTGTACGTGCTGCAGTTTTTGACGGATCAATTTTTGGTAACGACCCAAGTGCGGGACGACGTGATGCAAGAAGCCATTCGGTACGATGACCACTGTCGTGTTTGCCATCGAGTGGGCGAATTGTTGTGCTGTGAAACATGTCCGGCCGTTTTCCATCTGGAATGTGTTGAACCACCGTTGATAGATGTACCGAAAGGGGACTGGCAGTGTAATTTGTGCAAATCGCACAAAGTGTCCGGCGTAATCGATTGCATCTCGACGCAGGAAAAGCAGGGTATGCTGTCGCGGCAGGAAATGCTCGGATTCGATCGCCACGGGCGAAAGTATTGGTTTGTGGTTCGTAGGATTTTCGTGGAAAATGAGGACTCATCACAGGTATGGTACTACAGTACGGTGAAGCAGTTCGAGCTGTTGCTCTCGAAATTTGATCCCGACGAGCTCGAGGCGGAACTGTACCAGGAGCTAGACCAAAAGTATCGGGATGATATCGTACGGCAGATGACGCTTACCGAAACACTAACAAATCAGCACAAGGGAGGAAAGAAATCGTACTTCGAGGTTGACAATCAGCGCGTCGAAAAACTGATGGGACCGTCCGACATGGATGAGCACGGCAAGGATAGCACTAATGCGGCCGATATGGATGGAGAAGAAGATACCAAGGAGGGAGTGACAGGAACGGCTGCAGAGAACGGTGCTGGCGGACAGGCCAAGGACAAAGAATCGTCCGATGAAACGACGATAAAGGAAGAGGATGGCGCACAACAGTTGAATGGTGGTGGGGGCAGCAAACATGTGACCCGATCGAAAACAGGATCACTAACACCGCGCACTTTTAATTTGGATGAACTGAAGAAGAAAAATCCAAAAGAAGAGCCTGCCAATGCGGCTAGCTGTTCTTCCTCTGCAAGCACCGCTACGACGGACGGCATCGATCGATTGACCCGCCAGAAAGTAACACAACTGTCGAACGGTACGCTCTACTTCAAGCTTGGCATGGAGAATGGGCACAAAAACTACGTCAACCAATATGCTGTACATCCGATTGCATTGAACAAACCGCAGCGCAACGAGGAACGCGACAAGAAGAGACACCTTTCGCACAAATTCTCACTCACGCCGGTGTCGGAGTTTAAATGGCTAGGCGGTGGATTGTATGCCACTCAGCAGCAAATCATTACAACCATTCGTCAAACGTTGCTCGCACTGGAGCAAGCGATCGTGACGGCGTTCATGCATCATAACTGGAACCGCTTGCGGAAGCTGTGGATCAATGCGATCGGTGTGTGCACCAGCCCAAATGAGTTTGCACGGGTGATGTGTATGTTCCAGACCTGTCTGCGCGGTGTGGTGTTTGCTAGCGTATGGCACGAACAGCTAGGCCACACCAAAATGTACAGGATTACACTGGCCGAGCGGGAGGAAAAGAAGAAGCTAGAAAAGCGCGAAAAACGTGAACGCGACGACGAGGAAGAACGGAACAGAACAGCGATAAATTTCGTAAAGTATTCACTCGGTCTGAAACACCAGGTCTGGAAGCAAAAGGGCGAAGAATACCGCATCCACGGACAGTGGGATTGGGTCTGGATGGGAAACGGGCGCCGAAGGAAGATGGTCCCCGGGCGAACGACAAACGAAGCGGCTCACGTGGTACTTCCGGTGATAACGCCTGAAACGCAGGAGAGAAAGGTGCAAAAGTTGGATTGGCGATCTTACGAAGCCTTCCTTAATTGCCACCCGGACACCTCCGGCACCTTGTTGTTCCGGTCGGATGAGACACCGGCTGCTGTAGATTTCTTAACCGACATAGACTCGTTGAACGAAAAGCTGCTGCAGAAGATATATCAAATCGAAACGTTCGAGGTCCCGCAACAGTTCTGCACAGAAATTGATGTTTCACGTGCTCTTTCCACACCGCAAGGGCGCATACTATATCCAAAGGTGGGTCGAAAGTGTCCACTCCTGGAAGGGTTGCTGCAGCGCCGCATCAACTTGCGCGATGCGGAAGAGCAGCGCATTAAGTTGGCCAAAGAGCGCCAGGATGAGGGTTTGGGCGAACAACCGGCTGTGGTGTCGAAGACGGACGCAGCACCCAGCAATACGACCGTCATAACGGTGCGTGTGCTTCCACCCAGTGAGTGCATCGAGAAGCAGTTGCAGCGCATCATCAACAGCCGTGGAACCGCGGGGCAAGTTAGTGCGGTTCCCATAAAACCGCACATTACCGCTTATCAGCAGCATCTCCGCAACCGGCAATATCGGGAAAAGTTACAGGCCTTGGTCAGTCAGACGCAAGTGTTGCGTGTGAAGTATCATTACGCGAATCAGATGTCAGCACATAACCGGTGCTACTCGGTTTCTTGCACCAGTACCACCAGCTCGTCATGTTACACTCCATTGTGTCGCGAGAAGGTAGCGTTAAAGGCGAAGCTATTCGCTCTGCTTAAGCAAATGCAGGTGCTGGAAATTCAGCACAACAGCACCGTACAATCTGCGGCTACGGCTGGTGGTGCGGCCGCAACCCCTTCAAAGTCCATCCTAGAGCAGAAGTTGACAGAGGCGAAAAAGGAGAGCTTTGAAAATTTGCTTACAAACTTCTCTGTGAATGTTTTCAAATTGTTGAATGATGATTTGGAGCGATCAAAACGTACGCTTGTGGATTATGACGAAGAGCTGCTGGCCAAACTAACGGTGAGCGTGTCACCAAAGCAGGAAAGTGGTGAAAATCATGAAGAAGGTGTAACGGTGAAAGAGGAACCCGATATGTCTGCTGGAGGAGCCCCCGTAATGGATTGTAGCGATGTAGTAAAGGAGGAAGTTGTATGCAGCAGCGAAGAGAACGCAATCGATAGTACTGCTGCGATGTTGGACGTAACCACGACAGCGTTAATCGAAGACGCAAAACCGATGGATGTGGAAGATGGTGCACCGTTGAACGAGAATTCTAATTCCAATTCGCTATCTTCGGATGTTTCCAACGGAGATGGAACTCGCGTTACTCGCGGCCGCGGAAGATCATCGCGGTTAGCAACTAAGCTCAACGAAGAAGCAGCTGCCGGCAATGTGGCGAAGGAACATCCCAGCCCGATTACACCTTCCAAGCCAAAGGAAGAAGAAATGCCAGAGAAAAAACTGGAATTTATGATTCCTATGCGACCGAATCGTCGTTTTGCGCTACCGTCACGCAGTGCGAAAAAAGACGAAGCGGAAATAAAGGAAGAAGCTCCGGACGGAAGTGTGCGCGTTTATTCGGTGAGCAATACGAAGGGAAAAATTTATCTCAAGAAAACGCTTCCACCGGTGGTGAAACCAAACAGCTCAGGTGCGGCCGGTGAAGGAGGAAAGCCTAAAAACGAAATCAGAATCCTGGGCAACGGTAAACCGCGCTATCCGGTGGTCAATTATTTCCGCACGAAGAAGGCAGGCGTGTCGTCCATAATGGTACTGCCGCGTGGCGAACTGTTGAAGTTAGCCAAACACGGTGGACGTTTGCAAGTGACGGGTTTTCATCATTTGGCAAAGGCAAACACGTCCGTCTGGCCTTATCCCTGCTCACGCCCACTGTTTAAAACATGCTGGCAGTATCGGAGCGTTAACCTTTCATCGCTGGCAGCAGTAGGACTTCAGTTGCGCATTCTCTGGACTTGCCTGCGATGGGATGACATGGCCATGAAGCCGGTGACGGCGGACGGTAAACAACAGGTGACGACAGAATCGGAAATCATGTCACTGGAATTACTTCGCCACCGGCACGTTGGAATGTTTAACGAGCGGTTACAGTATCTGCGCCGGAAAGTGGTCATTCCGTTGGAGCTGCCGAAAACTGTTAGAGGTAAGCGTGTGGAGCTGGTGGTTGATTTTGTATTTTGTTTTGCAAGTTTTGCATAATTAATATCGAATTGTAAATCCGCAGCAGAAGTGCAATCCATTCGTTCGGGACTGCGTAAAAGGAAACGGGCCGAATCGCCACAGCAAACAGAACCGCAAGTGTCAGAAGAATGGATCGACGAAGACAAGCTGGAACTGTGGGAGATTAAGCTGTACGGTGAAAAGCAGGAAAAGTTGGTAGCGGCCTCTGCACAACCGGTGACGCGGAACAGTACTGGCAAGTTGCCGTTGGGTAATCGTTTGAACGATTCTTCCACGACAGCTTCACCTGGTGCTGGTGGTACGATGGTCAATAAATCATCTTCCGCCGTAACCAACAAAGTATCGCGCGATGAAATCAATGAAAAGATGGAACAGCAATTACGCATACAGCGGGCAGCACATAATCAAAAGCGAGCTTTAGAATTGAAGCAAGGTACGTATGATGGTCTTAGGTGTGTTGTAAGGATCGTGTATAAGGGAACCGTTTCTCGTTTGGTTGTAGAAGGTGGTGTAACTCCAAAGGGAGCCGGTATAGTTCAACGGAAGATTTTAGTTAAAAATCCGGACGGTACGACAAAAATCATCCAGCAGAGTGTTGCGACAAACGCATCTGGTAGTCAGCAAACACCAGGAACACCTAAACCGGACGGTCCACAAAAGGTACAAATCATTCGAGGGCCAGATGGTAAAGTAAGCGTGCGTGGTTTGAACCCAGGTCAACAGCTGATTCAAACTCCGGATGGCAAACTGCACGTGCTGAGCAGTAATCCCAACTGTGAGTATTTAAATATTTTATTCCAAAGAAAAAGACAATACATTTTTTTCCTTCTTTCCTTCTGCCTGTAGCACCCAAGCAAATGATTACGAAGATTGGTCAGAAGATTGTAAAGGTTGGTCAACCGGGGACGCCCAATTCCTCAGCCGGCGCCACATCGACGGTTACAAGCGGTGATGCCGGTACACCATCCGCGCCTACCCAACACATTCTAAACAAGGGAGTGTTGATGCGCAGTGTATCATCGACACCAACGGGTGCTGCATCGCCACAGCCGGTCAAACAGGTGGTACAGCGTCAACTGTTGCAAAAGGTATGTACATGTGGTGTGGGAACGAATTTCATTTTGTGTTACACTCTCATGTTGTTTACACTCTCTTTTATCTTTAAAGGTACAAACCTCAAACGCACCGGCAACCGTGCAAAATGTGCAGCAGATCGTGTCGTCCTCCACGCCCCAAAAAATAGTGATCAACAACCAGAGCACGCTGCAAAAAGTCATCACCAGCAGTGGCCATCAACTGTTGGCCACTACGACGCCAGTGCAGAAAGTGGTGACGCAATCGAATTTGCAGCAGTTGCTGCAAGGCACACAGCATCAGGGCGGTCAGAAGGTGATCGTCGAACCGACGGCAGCAGCTGCAGCAGCTGCTGCTGCGGCAGCCGCATCGAGCACCGCTCAATCACCAATGCCCACGCAAAAAGTGTTACTGGCTACAACGCCCGGTCAACCGACGGTTACCAAACAAATATTGATACAAAACACGGCCGGTGTTGGTGGCACACCACAGCAAATCATCATCAACCACGGTGGTCAGAAAATGGTTCAGCAAATAGTTGCATCGCCCGGGCAGCAGATAATGATCGGCGGTCAACGGATTATTCTAAACAGTGGTCAGAAGCTTGTGAACAACACTCCGCTGCAGATTCAAACGCAGCCGACCGTCGTTTCGGTGGCTGGTGGTGCACAGTTGACGACGACAGGGACGATGCAACAGATTCAGAAAGTACAACAAATCATGACGGCAGCACAACCGGCTGTTGCCACCACTACCTTACAACCACAGCAGCAACAGCAGCAGCCAACTCAGCAAATACACTTTCAAATTCAGCAGTCCCCCGGTATGCAGGCCGTTGCCACATCCTCTCAGCCACAGCAACAAACCGTGGCTATCAGTCAGGTGCAAAGCTTGGCCCAACAGCTCTCTACCGGTAAATTGCAGCTGGCGAATGTCAATGGACAGCAGGTGCTGCTGCGACCGATCAGCAACAATCAGGCACAGGTTGTTGCACATATTAAGGCTCAACCGAACGGCACGTCACAAATTATTCCTGTCGCTAACTTAACCGACCCTGCCCAGGCACAGCAGCAGCAACTACAACAACAGTTGCAGCAGCAGCAGCAGCAACAACAACAACAACAACAGCAGCAACAGCAACAGCAACCACAATTGATACAGCAGCAGATTATACAACCAGCCGTTCAACAAGTAATGCAAGCAACAACAGACATGAATAGTGTTGTTTTGCAACAGCAGCAGCAACAACAACAAATTAGCAATTCCGTGGAACAATCACTGTTACAAGGGCAGCCCCCAGGAACGGTAATTAAATGTGTTACGGCACAGGTGGTTCATACTGGCCAAGGACCCAGAATCGTTTTACAAGGACTGCAGGGCAGCGATTTTACACCTCAACAAACTGCACTAGTACAACAGCAGGTCAAACAACAATTGCTAAGAGGTGAGTGTATAAACAAGGTTAATCAGAGCTTTTGCTTTTATGTGCTTTCCTCGAATTCACAAAGAACATCGATTAGAAGTTTCCCGTTGTGTTAGCGCAGACTGGCCCAAATTTGAAACAGAACATATAAACAGTGATATCAACCTCATTTTTCTGGATTTTGTCATAAATTAGCGCAATGCGTGCACTTTGTTAATGCCAAACGTTTCTTGGTTTTCTTGATTCCATTCATGGTTTTAGTCAAATTTATCTTCTCTTTTCCTGATAGTTCTTACGGCGCCATATTTTTGTATCTTCTGCTTTTCGTATTCTCTGTTTTCGCTGACATTAGTAATAATGCCTTCCATTAATGCCTTATCATTAATAGTGCAAGAATCAAACGGGCGGCAAGGTGGTATGATTGGTCCAACAAAAATCTACCTAGCCATTCAACCAGCCCAGAACGCGGTAGCGAACGCCGGTGTAGTAGCAAGCCAGCCACCACCATTGACGCCGGTGCAAATAAAGCACGAGTCGGGATCAGGAACACCGATACAGATACACCATCAAGTAAGTCGTTTTTAGGCTTCAAAGGCCCACTTCCTCCCATTTCATGCTCTCTAGCCTACCATATGAACTATTCATACTTAATATTGGGGCTGGATTTCGTAAAAGAAGTGACGATACAGTGAATTTAATCATAACCCCCACCCCATCATCACCATGTACATTCCAAGGGAATCGTGTGTTTGTTTAATAAGTACGCATAGCAAGCATTTAGGTAAGGGTTTTTGTATAAGGATATGTTTTTTTTTTGTTTCGATCTACTACGTTTTACAATCTTGACAAAAGCCACTATTTCGGTACGAATTTCCCCTGCCTGCCAACCCATATCACGATGCGCATCCGTGTTCTGACAAAATGCAAATAAGTCCAAAAGCGGCTCGGTTATTAACAATGGAGGATATATGTTTTTCCTCGCGTTTATCGTGTTCAGTGCGTTATTTTTTTTATGTTGCGCAATTTAACATTATTAACTGAGCGATTAATATTACATTCACTTGAATATGGTACGTTTTGAACTGACTATCTATATCCGTTTGCTAGGGACTAACCTTCTTGAGACATATTCAGACAGTAAACATATAAAAAGTGCACGATCCAATGGGACGAACGGTAGGGCATACCAACTGTTTTATGTTAGACTTTTAATGTTTCACCAATTGTAAATTTGACGCGACCGTTGTGCTAATGTTGCAATATAGCTATAAAAATCATTCATGTATTTTGTTTCGTTTAATTAGTATTCATTAATCAAAATGGCAAGCATGGAATGTGGCTTCTATTTCTTGACGTTACGACCTACAAGGTCGGCATGCTTGCCATGTTTGGCTTACTAGACTTATTTTACCACGTAGCCGGAAATCCTATAGGGAAATGGTCCGGATGAGACGTTGTGTAAAGTTGCAACAATGGTTAGAATTGCCCAATATTTAATCGAAAATACAGATTGTTAAGAGATTAAAATCTTCTAGATTGAAACAGTAGACTCACTTGTGCTAGACCGATTTTCCAGTTCTAAGAAGCCGTAAATAGACAAGACAAACCAGGACAAGCTATATGGACCGACTACAGGCTGTAACGCAACCAATGTTTTTTTTTTATATGAATACAACCTATTCGCTGCCTATTTATGTATGTTTGCTACCACAATGAATTTCACGTTACTTAATACTTAACATGACGATGCGTTCGCCGGTGTATGTTGTGTTATAAACATCCAACGTAACGCAACATAATTTTAGAGATATTTTATCAGAGACTGTGTATGCAAGGCATATAGTGAGGAATAAGAGTTCAATTCTGAAGAACAAATCAGCAAATCATTGTCGTGGTTTGTGTGCAGAATCGGTACGGCACCGATGATGATCTAAGCCACGCTACTCCATGCGCAGCATTGCTTTGAAGTGTGTCAACCCTGCCGTTTACACTCCAACAAAGCTGGATAAACAACATTTAGCTCTCATGGAGCCGAGCCGGACGATTAAGACATAGAAATTGGTTGGAAGAGCTGAGTATGAATGTATTATAAAAAGAACATTTATAGGCTCAGGTTCCTTCCTTTTGTCGGTTTACATTTTCCAATTTCTTTGTTGTTGTACGTAGGTTTCTATTATTAGCGATCTTTTTTTTTACTGTGCAGTTTGTTGCTCGATCGATCAGTCAAATGAAGGCACTCCACTCACAGGTAGCGGTGTTTATGTGATGCATTATTGCAACAACCAAAGCATGCTTTGTTTAAGTTTCAGTTAAATAACCAAGCACCGTTCCTTGCGAACCAACAGATCAATTCATATGATTAAGAGCTGATCATGGTAGTATTATGGCCAGTAATGTACCGCTGAACGAAAAATACACCCCTGTGTGGATTCAAATTTCCACTGGATCACTCACACTTTCCACACACCATTGATCATTTAGTATGCATGATCAACTGATCATGTGGCTGCTAAGTAGACAGAAGACATACTACCGGCATATGGTTGTATAGGGAACCAATAGTGAACAGTAAACAGAGAGATAACTAAACTCAACCAATCTGTATTGGACTAAGCAGAGATATAATTCAAACAGCTATTAACATAACATTTTATGGTCGAATTTATCAATCTTCAGTTAAGGTAAATTCCATTTTCGGGTTAAAATGCAATAAACCCTTGATAAATTTCGGACTAACATCATTCCCTTACGAGCATTGATACGTTTTGCTATAAGTTTTTTTTTTATTGTTTAGAACTAACGGAAACTTGAACTAGACTGTTTTCCCATGACTTGTTTACGTACGTGCGGGTTTTCATGCAAAAAATCACTCATAGAAAGATCGGAACTGAATGAGATTCCAATTCCAGTTTCTAATCTTAAACCACCAATAGATTTGTCAGTGTGTTGTCTTAGTTAGTTGCGTGTGCCCAGTAATTGTAATGTTTTTACGACACGGAAAAATAGTAAGAAAGCGTTCTTTATGATTCCCCTTCCGTACCTTTTATGGAAATTATGCGACTATCTTGCCTCTAGTAAAAACATTAAGCAATGTTTTTTGATGTTAAGATTTATCAGAATAAGTTTGGAGATATTTTTTCCCTCTTTTTGTGTTTTATGTACCGATTCTGTATTAATACATCTGTGTACGCTGTGGCGTGTAATTTATTTATCCATGTGTACCACTACTATCTCTCATTCTTTATTGGAATGTACTCTACATTGTGTTTTGTGGTTGCGCGCTCACAACATATTATGTGTTGAAACTTGCCCAGAAAAGAAACAACTTTTACACAATAGTCCCATCACCCATCACGAAGTTGAGGATTGTGCAGCATAATAGATTGAATAAGCATTTTGTTTTATTATAAAAGAGCGGGGTTTCTGTACGATAAGCAAAATACAACAGCCCTTAAGGCGAAACAATAGTGTACATAAATACTATTAGGATTTAAATGCGCTATTTATACTTAACAAGCATGATAACATTTCTAATACTGTATCAGAGGCGCATCTGTAATTGATCAACTTAAAAGCACTTTAAAAGAAAGTTGATAAGTTAACTTCAATACACTTCAACACACCAATACACGCTCTGGCGTGCAGTAGCGAAAGGAATCAATGGAACGGCCAGTTGACTTCAGAGCAGAAAGAGAGAGAGAGAGAGAGAGAGAGAGAGAGAGAGCAAAAGGGCAGGACAAGAGAATTTACACGACTTTTTATATGAAAAAATAGCGACTTGTTGTGTAAAACAAATAGCAACAAGACACAAACATACTATATTCCTCATGGATGTAAGAAATAGTGGTAGGAAATGATTCATGAATTGATTACAACACGGATAATGATATTAGGAGAGAATAATTATGAATTTGACAAGCGACAACGCGCTACAAAAGCAACAATGGTAATCAATAAAGAACAAAAGTAATAATAATAATAAAAAATGTATCTGAACAAAGATAAAACAGAAAACGTGAATTTTACAAAAACAATTCTATCCCCCGGTGTGTGCGTCGTGTGTGTATTGTTGATCCTATATAATCACAGGATGAAACTAATATCCGTTTCACTCTTACTGCGCTGTACGCCATTATCTATTGCTAGATTGAGTTTGTTGTGCTTCATTTAACTTGGCAGTATCGTTCGTTGATTGTTGTGTAGTTGTTTTTTTTGTTTTCTTCTTTGATACTAAATCGTTTCCACGCCGCACACCGGTCTCCGAGCCATACTATACACAGCCGTGCTGTAAACACAATCGACACCAACAAACAAAAAGGACATAAGTTAGCGAAAAATGTCTTACTAATGTATAAAACTGTACACGTATATAATTACCTACCAATTACAAGCGGAATGGGCGCGCGAAAGTGAAGAAAGGAAGCCACATGCTGCGACATAATGCGGGAATGCAATTTCTTCTTTATCCTTGTCTTTGTCTAAGATTACGGACTTGTTTTATTCGTATATATGTATAAATATATATAGGACGGCGGGATGCTGTCGTGTGTGCGTGTGACGGATGAATTACGCAAGGCATTGAGCGAGATAAATCCCAGTACTTAAGTCGTTACGGTAACAGCTCTTACACCACCCCACACAGGAATCGATTATTCGAAACTAATAAACCATCAGGAAAATAGGGCAACAACAGATAAAGAAAAGCACAGCACAAAAATGTTGGCGGGCAGGGTTTTGTCTCAGATCTCTTCTGGCACACCGTTCCTGATTGTTTCATCTTCCTCAAACTTGTACTGTATGGCTTTGTCTTTAAGTATATCGTTAAAGTTTACTGGCACGAATTATGCAGCTAAAGTTGTTGTTTTGTTTTGTTTTGTTTTGGATTAACGAAGTAATAAGAACAACATCAAACTAAACTAAGAGGCCATACACTTATCACAGTTGCAAACTAACTACAACCACATTTTCCCAGTTTATTTTTCCAGTGTTTGTTGATTTTGTGAACCATGGTGTTTTTTTTTTATTTTATACTACAATATGTTGATGTTGTTGTTTGAAACAGCTTTTATAATAACGCTTTTGTTTCCTTTCTTTTTGTATATGCTGATGCGTACAGACTTTTTTTTGTTATAATTTTATCTTTGTTTTGTTTTTTATTTATCTTGGTTTAATTTTCAAAATATGGTTGTTGTTACCGTTTTTTTTGTTTTACTTCAACTTCACTCATAAGAGCAAAATTTGTCATATTTTTTTTCTATATTTTGTATTATTTTTGTGTTCTTTTACATTTTTATTTAATTGAAACATTTTTTTGAAAACAACAAGAGTTTCATTTCGTTTATAACCTCTCTTTTATCCACATATATCTTTCCTATCTCTCCATCCCGTTTTGTGTGCGTGTCCGTGTGCTCGCTTTTTTGATCGCAAATGAGAATCAGTTCACAAAAAAAGCCGGCAAAATGAATACCAGAAAGCGAATTTTGATATGATCCGAGGAAGAACCTGCATTCCATCGATCTCCGACCACTGATCATCAGTTTGTTTTGTTATGAAGAGAGGGATTAAAGGTTTTTTTGTGTGTCTGGATTACGAACTATACTGAAGGAACAGAGAATTCATCATTGAGACAAAGGACTGGAAACAGGACAGTATGGAGCAATGCAAAAATTAACATTCTATCGTCGTAGACAAAGTACCAAAACACTTAGCAGCATTTTGATGTTAGGGAAGGTTAGAATAGTAAAGGAGAATAACTGGAGAAGTGTGTCAGATCCTGAATATCGTCTTCCTATTGCACATATTTTGAGTATTTTCATTCTTTTCCTGAAAAATATAATTTTTCTTCTTAACTGTTTTTGTTTGATACACTTTCTCATACATACGTTACAAGCAAACACTGACTCTAGTTCTGTTAACTTTTATGTTTCGTTTCGTTTCTATCTGTAAACAACAATGGTTTAACTTGGATGGATATTAAAGCGAATCTCAACGGAAAGCAAATGGAAGAACAATAATTATGCTCATAGTGTAGATAGACGTTATTGAGAGGGTTTTGAAGTAAATGAAACTAAATTGAACAGAGCAATTGAGGGCGTGTAGCAGAGCAAGGGATGTACATATTGTAAGGACCAGACCTAGCAAGGACGTAACTAATTCCAATTGGCAAAGCTTGTGGCTACCTTTCCGTAATTTGTTGTACACGTATCAATTTCCGCACTTTGTCCTTTGTTTGGATGAATATCTTCACACTCTCCTACAATTACGATAACTCAGCATTTGAGCATGATGAAATAAGCCGTGGAAGAAGAAGTATAACGAATGGGCAGGATGTGTGTGTGTTGGCTGACGGAGAAACACCGTGTTTTTCCGTGGTTGGCAGCATCATCTTTGCTTTGTTTTTTGTTTGTCATAGTATACTTACCCCCAGTATAAGTAATGGTCGGAGATCGGTGGGCTTTATGTGCAATTGAAAGAAAGTTCTTCCTCGCTCTGTCGATGTCGCTGCAATCGGAAATGGAAATCCATCCAGGATTTTCATCGGTCTGTCGAAACAACCGATGGTGGTTCGTTTTGCCCGTTCAGAACTGGTTTGTACATGTTGCGATGAAACGAGCGAAAACGAAACGGATTCAACTGTAGTCGAACTTGCAGAATGTTTTACTAATATTGTCCATTCCGTGTGTGTGTCGTTGATTCACTTTGCTTCGACACCCGTGGTCGTACAATTGTGTTTGTTTTGTTTTTTTTTTCTTTTTCGTTCGTTTTCGTCAATCAAAACAGGAAAACACCACGGAGACGGTTGCCGTAATGGCTGCAACAGAGGACACTACGGGCAATAATACTACGATACCTGCTGTTCCGATCATTGCCGGAACTAACACCAATAGTTCGGTCGTCGATGACGGGAAACCTCGCATCCTTTCGAACATCATCATCAACGGTGCCAATAACAATGCGACCGGAATAAACCCCCTGGTCAAGAAGGAGCTGATCCAGAAAGTGAGCAACAATCTGAACAAACAGCAGCAGCAGCAGCAGCAGAAAATACAGCAACAGAACGTACAGATAGCAGAGGCTGAGTCGTCCGATGATACGGCCGCGCGGCTCTTGAAGGATGTGGCAAACGATGGAAAGGAGCTGGAAGGAGACGAAGGCAACGAAGGGAAGAATTCGTTCGTCGTGACACCGGATTACATTCAGCAGTGTAAGTAATTGCTATATTCTAAGATATGCCAATGTTTCAACCAACCGTTTTTCTGCGCGTTGCGTTTTGCAGTGATAAACAATGCCCGCAAGCAAGGAAATACTCCAGAAATAGAGGAAAAGCTACTGAACTTACAGCGCTACCACGAAAAGAACGCTAAACCTGAAGATCGTCCCGATCGTACAATTGCACTGCAGCACAACTACAGCAACATGACCGGGAACCGTAGCGAGTCGCACAGTAACACCAGCCGTACGCGCAAGCGTACGAATCCACGTGTCGATGATGATGACGATGAATGGCAGATGGACACACCGAAGCGCTCGCGTCCAACAAAAACCACCTCGGCCGCCGGTGGAAGCGGTGGCAACATATCGTTCAGTCCGGGATCAAGCAGCCGGGAGCGTAAACTTTCCAACAATGAAAATCATGGCAGTTCGCCGAGCAAAAGACGCACAGCGGCGACAACGAACCGTCAGACGCACGAATCACCAACCGCCGCAACGACGGTTCTGTCGTCTGCGGATGTAAAACCCGATTCAGCTTTGTCGACTGGGCGGAACAGGAATGCGGACAAGCGGAAACAAAACACGGTGACCGGTGATGGTTCTTCGGGTGGCAATGTGGCCATTAGTTCCCTGGGCACTGCTCATTCGCCGCAGCAACAAAGCCCACAGCAGAGGCAGTATAAATTGCAGGTATGTTATCGTTTACCGTTTCAAACCGTGTGATGATGCAATTCATTATCGCTCCTGCACCAAATGGAAGGAATGTTTGCATCGAAAACAGTTTCCTAGAAGCTATTTCCCTCTCCCGCCAGATTCCGATATCCTGTATTGATTCACCATTTTTAGCTTTAATTTGACGAGCTTTCTTCTTGCCGCTTTATTCGGGGTTTCCCTATCTATAATGTTACAGGAAAAGTTTCGTTACCCACTATTATAATTTGTTTCTTTCTCCAATTAGATTGCGATCGTTTTTCCACTGTTTTTATTTTCTTATATTATTATTATATGTGTTTTATTATTATTACTAATTTGCTTCCGTTTGTGCAAGTCCCAGCCATAGTACACACAACAACAGCAAAAAAACCGAAAATAAAATCCTTATTTCTGTGTGTGATTGTTCTTTTGCGCTAGGCACAATTGAATCGTCACAAGGAACAGTTAAAGAAAGACATTCTCAAGAAACGATCTCATCTCGAAAAGGAATTGCAGGTACAGATACAAAAGGAACTCTCCGTCGAGCTGCAGTCGGCTTCTGGCACCACAAATGTCCGGGCGGCATCAGCGGCAGGTGGAGGAGTGGTGTTGGCAGCGGAAGCTGGTACGACCGCATCTCTCCAACAGGCGCAGCAGCAGCAGCAGCAGCAACAACAACGGAACAGTTCGCTACAATCATCACCAACATTCGAGTCGATCGTGTCCAATGCGGACGATCATGGGGAAAATGAACAGCTGGTGCCGCCCGGTCGTGGTAGCTCGAAGCAAGCGACGGATAAGAGTTCCTCAACATCAACCACAGCCACCACAAGCCGTAGAAGGTTGGTTTCATCTCGCGATCGGTGAATTGATGTGTACGTTATTGATTGTACGATTATCCTTTTTAAATGTAGAACGGTCGCTGGAGCAAATGCGGCAAAAGAGCAGCAATCCAACACACCAGCCCCTGGCAATAGCAAACGGGGTCAAAAACATGCCACACCAGCAGGTGCAAAATCTGGAAACACCCGATCGGCGGGAGGCCGTGGTTCGGGTCAAGCGAAAAGAAATGCGAAAAAGAATAATAAAGCTCAAACACATTGCATCTGTCAGACGCCGTATGATGATTCAAAGTAAGTTACTGCATTTCGTACCGGAAATCGGAATCCGTGAAGCTAACACTCAAGTCACGTTACTGATTCTCGACTTCTTTTCCGGGTCTCTTGCAGGTTCTATGTCGGTTGCGATCTGTGTAATAATTGGTTCCATGGGGATTGTGTCGGTATCAGCGAGGAAGAGTCGAAGCGAATCACAGAATATATCTGCAGTGAATGTAAGCACGCTAGGGACACCCAGGAGCTGTACTGTCTCTGCCGACAGCCATATGACGAATCTCAGTAAGTAAAGCCCGTAACGCGGTGTAACGTGTTGGATCGTTCTTAACGTGTTCTTCGTGTTGGATATTTAGGTTTTACATTTGCTGTGATAAGTGCCAGGATTGGTTCCACGGACGCTGCGTTGGAATACTGCAGTGCGAGGCAAACAACATCGATGAGTACAGTTGTCCAAACTGTCAGATGAACAATGCAATTAATTTTGCCAACATGAAGACGCTAAGCATGAGGGAGTTTGAGAATCTGAAGAAACTGATCAAACAAATTCAGGTAAAAGCAGTTTCTAGTGTTGCGTTTTGGTTCACACATTTTAAAATATCCTTGTTTTATCTATTTTTATTCAGCAACATAAAAGCGCTTGGCCATTTATGGAGCCGGTCGATCCGAACGAGGCACCGGATTATTATCGTGTGATAAAAGAACCAATGGGTAAGTATTGTTCACATGCATCCTTGTGTATATGGTGGTTTATCCTGATCCCTTCATCTCATACTTGATCTTTTCGCATTACAGATCTGCAAAAGATTGAAACAAAGATCGACAACAAAATCTATCAAACACTGTCCGAGTTCATCGGCGACATGACGAAGATATTCGACAACTGTCGGTACTACAACCCGAAGGAGTCGCCATTTTTCCGCTGTGCCGAAAGTCTCGAATCATTCTTCGTGCAAAAGATCAAATACTTCCGCGAGCATCTCATCGATCGTAACGATGAGTTAGTGGGTGCCGGCGGTGCACTCCCTCCAGCTGCTGCTGCTGCTGCAGCACCGGGAACGTCTGCTGTGACCGCAACAGCGTAGTCTCGTCCCTCCATTCTGTACAACTATCTACAGAATGGTTAGCTGTTGCCGTGCAGACCGGGGTGCGATAGTGTATAGGTTTAAACATAATTTAAACCCATTTTAAATTATTTCTCCCGGGGTATTAGACAACGTTACAACCTGTTCTATGTAACCTGATCCTGGACAAAAGAATGGATGAGTCATATTAATATTATCCAACGTAGAATACATTTAATTTAACCAAACCCCACGAGATTTTAAAACAACGATATCAGTCTGTTAATAAGCAAAACTGGGTTCAGATGTGTGGGGAAGAGGGCATGGGCCGGTTCCCAAAAATAGACTCGTCGGGGTGTAAAAGGCATGAGGTTTAAATTTTCTGAGTGGACAGAGCCGCCCCTAACGACACGAACATTTCACTTTTGTCCAGTATACATACACGTGTATAGTTTTTCCACCGATTTCTTTGAGATGCATATTTTAATGTAAATATGTCGAATTAAGTCCACGATGGCAAGGGATTACGCATGATAACTAAAAAGATTATAAGAAAGTTCAATGCATGCGTGTGTATAGGTGATAAAATTTAAGCGCACAATTTATGGTTCCATTCGATAATGATTAAATACCGCCAGCTGCTATAGAAGGTAGATGTTTACCTATATTTACTTTAGATTTATTCCTTTCTCATTTATTTTTAACCAGTTGTAGCAGTAGAGGAAAATAGCCGAAAGAACGAATATCCATTAAAAAGTAACATTTTTACTGTGGATGTATCAAAACACAAATCACAAACACACACACTTGTTTATGGCCTGCGGATTGCGTGGAAAAAAAAACACGTGCATACTTTGAACTTGTAAAAAAGGTATAGTTGCATAGTATTATTCTTCTTACACAACCTGTATCATTTATTGGAGAAATCGTGAATTTTTGTTACTTTAGGAATGGCAAATGTAGAACCTAGATTAAAATAAGCTGTACACGCGCGCAACGGCGCCGGCGAAAGAGGCCCCTATGATATATTGAACTTGCAAATAAATGTAAGAATCTGGACAGGATTTTTAAAACAATACGAATCATGTTCTCATTTGGTATAGTAGTTGCGGAAAGAAATAATTTATTTTTAGTAGAAGAATTTATTAAAAGGTATTTTGTTTAATAGTGAGTCACAAAAATATAACCGTAGCTCTTTATATTTCTTCTCGGTGCGTTAGCAAACAGTTTACCCACGTGGATCCACGTGGCCGAAGTTTTATCAGCCAGAGGGATGATGTCTGTTGTCCAGCATTTTCCGACGCTTCGAGGTGGTACCCTGTTGGAAAAGCGTAATATGTGAATGGAAAAACGGCGCAGTAGTAGGAGGATGCTGTGATCGCGCGAAATGATCGTTCATGCAGACGTGTAAGCGGTAGCAATGGGTAGCAATAGCTGGTTTCGTCTTCAAAAAGTGATAAAAACAACACAAATGGAAATTATGGACACTGATACCTCAGGAAACACTGGCCCGAAAAGAATTGAAAGAAATGAATGGGAATGTTCGGTTTTGGTTGATAGTTCGTAGAACATTTGAAATGGGCGATCATTCACATACTTTTTTAGAGATAAGAACTAGATTTGCCTAAATCGGGGACCCAGCAGCAGCCCCCTTAGCTGCCTAGTTTATCACAAACACATGATCGTTTCAGTGTACTTTGAAAAGCTTCATTACGACCACCGTCGATGAAGAGAGAAATAGGATAGCTAGCTGTTAATGCATGCTGCACATGATCACAGTGAGAGCAAGTATTATGGATGAAATCTAATATCAGCAATTACTTACAAATAAAGTAATTTATACCAAAAAAAATGTAACGTTTAAAAAAAACACATCCCGTTCCGCGGCCTTTAAAAGCGATCCAGTTTAGTCTGCATTCTCGATGGCGGTGAAGCGTAAATGAGCAACAAAAACGAAAAACTTTACGCATCGCGCATCATCGTGACGCTATGATGGCCACATCAGCTGGTCCAGTAGGTGGTAAAAGCGCACGGTAATCAGATGGTAGTTAGCGCCACTCGCCCACAGTTACTTATCGCGCATTAAACGTGCCTGTGTATCCAGCCGTTTATAGCCACTCGCGCGGCAGCGGCCACTGCCCAATGATCAAGTGCGATCGACGACGACGGTGGAGATGAAAAACGGCATGTGATCTGGTGCAGGAAAAAAAGTGTTCTGTGAGCGTGAGTGCATTTGTCGTTTTGTGAACGCAGCCCGTGTAAGTGTAGGCCGCCCCGCATCCTGTATGAGCCCTTTTTCTTTTGTGCGGATCTTCCGGTAGTGAGTGACGATAACGACGTAAAGGACTATTTTAAACTAGCAAAATGTTCGAAAAACGATTTAAACGGCCGAGTGTAGCGAATGGAGACGGTTTAATATTGTACTGCAACCAATATAGCTACTACTGTCTCAAGGTATGTTAGGCTTTCGGTGTAGTTCCCTACTTAACAGTTCCATCATTTCCACAGTGTGCGTTTAGAAAAGGAGATCTTTCCTTTAAAAATGTGTAGCCATATAGTGAGATTTCGTGTTTTTATAAAACTGTCTTACAGCATCTGTACAAAAGTCGAAGACACTGCCTGGTCGCAATGATGGCACCATCACTATTTATCTTTCATTTTATCATCGTTGGACGCATCGGCTTTCCGCCTCCTACCATCATTGCGTAATGAGTGTTGAGATGGCACGATACGATCTTGTTCTTCTACTGCACAATGTTAATTTGTACAGCTCTGAAGGTGGATAAAACAAGCATTCAATTTGTCACCGAATGGGCATTGTACTTAACCTTGGGATTTGTCATGCTGTGTGCTGGTAATGTTTGTACGGGCATTTAAAACAGTCATGTGCTCCATATGCGTACATGTGAAGAGTTAAAAGTTACCGGTCATGCATCACCGGATCGTACGGTTGGGTGTGGAATAGGTTTATCTAGCTTCATGTGTTCTAGCCATATCAGCTGATCATTCCATTTATACCATTGCATTCATAACGGTGCGTTACTCCATCCGCACTGCTACTACCCCAGTTATCATGAGTATATTGATAAGATAATGTAATTCTAATTCATTACCGGATAAGAATTCAGAATACAATTGTGAATCAAGATCATACAAGGCGAAACGACGATGATGAACTTCAACTTCAATGTTGTGGTTGGTTCTACATTTTTCACGCAGGTTCTACAGGCTCTGCACGAGAAAGGGATCCGGTTCACCAAGTATGATATCGATGTAACGAATGATGAACACTTTTCCGAATGGTTTCTCGAGCTGAATCCGCGTGCCGAGTTACCGGTGTTGCAGAATGGTTTATTGATCGTGCCTGGCTCTACCCGCATACTGGACTATCTGGAGGAAAACTATCCCAAAAGTGAGTTCGGAAAGAAGGTTTACACCTCTAACATCAACATTAATGATGATCGCTCTATAATTCTAGACAAACCCCTCCGGATGCCAATCGGAACGGATAAACTGATTGTTGGGTTTCGGCAGACGATCGAAAGCTTACCGATCGGTGTAATAACGATCGGATCGTTTCTTCATCCCCAGCACGTGGGCAGTCCCAAGTTTCCGTTCGTGTTGCCCGTACGTCAAACGATCCTTGCCCGGGAGGAAACGCTTGCCCAGCGGCTACGTGCGTACGCAACCGAGTATCCGGCCTTTGCGGAGGTACTGCTCAAAAAGGCTGATTTCCACGACCGTAAACGGAGCATCATTGCGAGTGAAGAATACTTCTGCAAGCTTTTGGTAGCGTTGGACGACTTTCTGACCAGCGTGGAACAATATCTAACCACGATCGACATCGAACGGTGTTGGCTAACCGGCACGGATACGTTCACACTGGTCGACATCGGTCTCGGTACGTTGCTGCACCGGTTGTACGTACTCGGACTGGAAGATCGTTTCTGGGGTGAAGGGAAAAGGCCCCACATTGGGCGGTTCTTTACCAAAGTTTGTCAGCGCGAATCGTTCCAAAGTGTGCTCCCGTCGAAGGTGTCGATTTTGCGTACGGTGTGGATCAATACGCCACCGGTTTATAAGGCCGGACTGGCCGCTGTCTCATCCGTGTTAATTAGTTCTACTCTTTTGAAGCGATAATATTTGCTTGGGCGAGTGAGTGGGCATTTTTTTCACAGTGGTGAGCTTTTCAGCGTGTTCCTAGCCTACAACATTTTGTGTTTGTTCCGACAAAACATAAGGAAAACCTTTGTACTTACTTGAAAATTATTATTCTTTATGTGTATCTACCATCATCTTTTTATCGTACCAGAGTGTTACTATCCTTCTTTTTCGTTCGTATAAATCCCTGAGCATTTGAGACAAAATCGTTTAAAAAACGGCATTTTCATACCAACAAAAATATACTACAAAAGAGCTAGTACCAGTGGAGGATCAATCCCCTTGGATACCCAGGGCGGAATTTTTAAATGGGGGCTCATAATTTTGCTACGGCATTATCGGTGTTAGGGAGGTGTACTTCAAACATGATTTAACAACATCAGCATGGATGAAACGGAAAGCATCCTTCATCTCGCTCAAACTTCCCGTCGGCTGGTACGAAATTCCATTCTAAACCAGCTGTTTTCCGATTTCCGATACCAGGAAAGCATCCACGGAAGAGGTAGCACCTAGTACAGCAATTTTGGTCGAAAACCGCCGAAAGGTATGCAATGTTTAAACAGTAACTTTCCCGTTGGTGGAGAAAAATTTCTTCGAAAACTACCAGTTTCCGAATGTTTAGTACCAGGAGAGCATACCACGGAAGAGGTAGCACCTAGTACAGCAATTTTGGTCGAAACCACAAAACTGCGTCAAAAACTACCAATTTCCGAATGTATAGTACCAGGAGAGCATCCACGGAAGAGGTAGCTCCTGGTACTACGCCATAAGGTATGCAATGTTTATACACTAACGCCATCTTGCGCAATCGTATGCGCCATCTTGCTCGGCTGGTACATGCAAGTTTCTTGCATGCACCAAGCTTGCATTGCAAGTTGGTTGCAAAGTTAGTGCATAAACATTGCATACCTTACGGCGCATTGCATTGCAAGTTGGTTGCAAAGTTAGTGTATAAACATTGCATACCTTACGGCGTAGTACCAGGAGCTACCTCTTCCGTGGATGCTCTCCTGGTACGGTACATTCGGAAATCCTGGTGCAATTTCGTTTATACTTTAACGTTACAAAGTCGATATTCTTCTCTGCATTTAATTTATCACATAGAAACAAATGTTTTATATAACCAAGGAAGATATTTTTGATCAATTTTTTACCTTTTAAATTAATTGTTTTTGCTATAAATTAACTCTGTTGTAAAATTTTCAAAAATCGCACAATCGGCACAAATTTTTTGGGGCCCCCAACACGGCGAGGCCCTAGGCGACCGCCTACTCCGTCTACCGTTTGATCCCCCGCTGGCTAGTACTATTAACCATCTCGCGTTCTAGTGCTTTATACAGTGTGTCACTTTCCCATCACTGTTCATGATTTTAGATTTTTTGGTTTACAGATTACATAAAGGATATTAATCGTTGCATCCGGTCTATTAACTTTATCCGACATGTTACTGGCTTCAGACAGAATTTGTTCGCAGTGATCGTACTGTATCGATCGTAAATGGAATAAAACGAAAGTTGGCCTGTTCCAAAAAGTAGCTATCAGCTATTTAGACGAGTGGAAAGATATATAATATTTATGTTATAAGCAATATAAATACTATTCGTACGAGGTACTGATATTGTTTTCAACAAAATGCAATCGAAATATATAAGCTAGGACTCACGAGTTAGCTTACCGGTGAGCCTATCGCACGTGCTCACTTCAAACATCAATCGCGAACCGTTAAAATCAAACAAAAATTATGAAATAGAAGATTAAATGTGTGATACATTAAATATTCAGACATGCATACAGTTTAAAAAAAACATTCCGAGCATAGTTGGATCACACTATTAATACTACACAACAACAGCAGTGGAATAAAATAGTAAACGTTCAGTTTAGTAAAGTTTCCTATTTGTATTTGGTCGTTCGAAGAATTACAACAGAATACAAACGCGCAACAATAATATCAACGAAAACATAAAGTTAACACAACCATCAGCTAAGAAATAACAGAAAGTGAAATATTCAACATAAATAATAACGTGTGTAAGTCTGCCTCATAAGTATGTAATGTAAAACTAAACTACAAACCACCAAAGACGCGTTTAAACGAAAGAACACAATAAAGTTAAACCTAAATCTGTGGGAGCTTTTCGTGTGGTGGTTTTTCATTCTGTCGTCCCCCTAACTGATACGTCCGACGCTGCTAATTAAAAGTAATTTCTTTTAGCAATTTGTCATGCTGTTAGGAAATACGAAAACAGTCCATTGTCGCTGTTCTGCTACAGACGCTTCTGTACATATAGTTTCGGTTCCAGTTCGATCCTTTCGATCGGTCGTGAATTCGATATTTGGCTGCTCGATCGTGAACTGTACCGATATGATTGCACTTGCTTTGTCGGCAAACTAGATCTGCAAAATGGAAAGACACAGGGGGTGGATTGGTAGAGTGTATAGGTAGAGAAATATTTTTCATGCGCCTTCGCCGTACGTCGCAAGCAGGCCTGCTGTACAGCATAGAAATGCAAATTCAAGATGAAATGCCTACTGCAAACAAAACACTCCCGTCACCTGTTGCCATTCCCAGCCATCAACACACGATCGGGCGATCGTACATCATGCTGCTGTAAAAGCGTATTCCCCAAATAACTTTATCCCAGCCAAACCGTACTTGTACTACCTACAATTTACAATCACCAATGTTATCAGGCCTGCAAACATAAAACTAAAAGGATTTGATGAACGGCACATACACACACACGCACATACATTTATACATACTACGACTCGAAGCGCTCAAAGCGACTACGATAGCGAGCGTACGAAGGATGGTTAAAGTCCGGGTTGCTATAGTTACTACCACCGCTACTGCTAATGCCCCCACTGCTACCTACACGCGAACCATACAGATGGCTACTTACGAATGATCCCTGCACGCCACTGCCCGCTCCTTCCAGTGGGGATGCGTTTGAACCGATGTTTGCACCAGCCGCCGAAGGGTTGTACGGTTGTCTAGCAGCGTACAGCGGCATTCCCATGAATTTGGGAATTTCTTTACTACCTGCCGTGCTGTTCAAATTCGCACCAGCAGTCGCCGATGAACCACCGCCGTGCTGCAGTAAACTGGCCCTTCGCCGAAGTCCAATTTCCGGTTTGCTGATCGATTGGTAGTTGAACAGACCTTTTCCAACGGGATCGGGCAGTACGGTCGGTATCGGGTACCAGGCACGGTACGTCACGAACCACGTTACGACGGCAATAATGCCACTCAGCACTTTCTCCACCATCCGATGGTGGTAGAGCATCGTACCGACGAGCATCAGATCCCAGAGCAGTTGTAACATAGTCATCCCGATGAAGAACAACCGAATGGTGGGCGTGAAGCGATTGTAGAAGTATTTCAGTGCCTTCAGATCTTCGTCCTTTAAGTTTTTGAGCGGATTGGACGATTGTGATGTATCGTTGTTGTTGCGATTGTGCTCCTCGTTGCGCAGCAAATCCTTTATACTTTCCCATCCAATAATGGGACGTGCCTCCTCCATCAGCACCAGGCTAGAGTAGATCAGGATGAACGCGTGGCCGGAAATGTCGAAACCATTCCACAGGTGGCCCGCCTTCAGGCAAGCCGTTTTTGCATCGAATCCTCGCACACTGCAACGGCCGTAGCTCGATTCGATGATGTTGAACAGCTTTGTCCACACGAACCAAAACACGGTCGCTATGCCGAGTCGGGGCAGATGGTTCCTCAGTAGCCGCTGATTGTCTCCGCAGCATATTGTGATCGATGTCATGGCCAGATAGGGAAAAGCGAACAGTAACGTCCATGCCCAGCCTAGTTTAACGAAATACACGTTGAACAGATTGTCCGTGCGCGCTAGATAAGTCTTTGGGTAGGGCAGAAAGTCGCCAATGAGGGACACGATGAACAAAGAACCCAGATACAGCGGGACCTTAAGACTGGTGTCGAAGAAAATGATCTTTTTGCACACGTGCAGCACCATCATTGTGAGCACTTCCCTTATCGAGGTCGGTGTAGCGGTTGGCCTGGTGCCCTTAGCTTCGCTTCGAGCCGTTGTATCGTTTAACCCCTGGCGGAAGTTCATCTGCGGACGGGCAGCATTTCCTCCCGCCGCTCCACTACCACCAACACCTCCGGCGGCAGATGGTGTGTGGATTGGTTTTCGTTTGTTTGCCATCTGTGCGTACTGTCCCTGCGGTTGTTCGTCGGTATCGTTCTGATATGTAGCACCGAGATGGAAATAAAAAAGAATAAATCCCTTTGTCGATTAGTCGCCTGATGATGATGATGATGACGGCAATGGGAAATTTAGAGCGAAAAAAGAAAGTGCAAATAACATTGCCTTTGCTGCAGGAATCTAGCGGTGCGCCATGCGAAATAGTACGAACTTAAAAATAAACACAGCCACTTCATACAGGGAGTGGGAGAGCAAGGCTCACCCGTCCAGTGTTCATACAGCCCTCTTTGCATTCCAAAAATAAAAAAGCCCACTCAATCAAACGAAGTTTCCGCATGATGCGGGACGGAACTTACATCACTTGTTTGTACCACGGCATTAACAGGATGCGAAAGCGAGGGGAATTTATAACACTTTGTTTACGGCGGGCGAAGGAAATGAATTTGGCCAAATGGCAGGAAGTCGCGTGTGTTGGTCGTTGAGCGATTTACGCACTTTTGAAGCGCATTTGTTCACGCAAAAACAGACGATCTGCGTGTAATTAACAACATCTGCAATTCAAATGACACTTGCACCTTCAGCTGATGTTTCAAAATGTGGAGGCGATGGTAGGACTGCGCGTTGAACTGCCTATTTTGGCTGAGAATTGGCTTGTATTGTAGGTAATTAGTACTACGAATTCGAAATGAAGCTCTGCAGTGGCCCTATTTATGCAAAAAATACTGAAAAATCCCTTTTTCCTCAACACAATTTGTTGTGTATTTTTTGTTTGGAACAAGATGTATAGAAGTGTCTTTTGTAATGCAGTTTTTATTTTAAACTTGTCAAAAAAGTAAAATGTCCCTAAAAGATTCAAAAACTATTATTATTCATATATCTTCAGCAATATTTGCTAGAAATTCTGCTTTTATTTTGCATTGGTTGTAAAATTTATAGATGTACAAAACAAACAAAACTTCTCACCTTTTTCTATGCACGTTGGTGGCTGTCGATGGAAGAAATTGACAGCTGCCAGCGTATTGCTGTTTTCTACTTTTCCTTCTTGCTTCGAAGGAATCAATTCCATTCGGTGTGTGATCTGGTGTTTTGTGGAGAAAATCTTCAATTTCGTGTTGCAAGTAAACCCCAACAACATCAATTATGTATTCGAACGAAGAACCGTGGGATGGTGTAAGTAAATCATCGCAAAGAGCACCGAAAAGCAAGTTCTCTTGCAACAGCCAGCCGTAGCAAAAGTACTGTTGGCTATCTAACATTCCTAACCTAACTTTGTTGTATACCGTAGGGCTACGAAGAGTACGGCTACGAGATGGGTATGCCGGATGATGGCATGTACGAACGGGGCTACTTTCCGATGCACGAGGATGTGAAAAAGTTCCTGATGTACTTCTGCACCGTAATCAAGGACGGTGTGGTGTATGAGATTCAGAACTTGTATGAAAACACCTTCCCGAAGCTGAGCGAGCAGCACTTCGAGAAGAAAGCTTGGCCAAGCGAGGAAGAGGTGGCCCATCTGGTGGACAACGACAATCTGTTCCTGATCCTGTACAAGGAACTGTACTACCGTCACTTGCACGCACGCATCCAGGGCGGACCTTCGTTGGAGCAGCGACTGAATTCGTTCTACAATTATTGTAACTTCTTCAACTACATCCTTCCGTCGAAGGAACCGGTCCAGCTGGAATTGCCCGACATCTGGCTGTGGGAGTTGATCGACGAGTTCGTGTATCAGTTCCAAAACTTTGCACAATATCGTGCCCGTCTCACGGACAAGACGGACGAAGAGATGGACATGTTGATGAACAACAACAGCAAGGTGTGGAACATCCTGTGCATCCTGAACGTGCTGCACTCGCTTGTATCGATGTCCAAGATTAAGGATCAGCTGGAGGCGGCTGCTGCGGGAAAGGACCCGGAAGCAGTTGCGGGTGAATTTGGTCGTCATTCGTTCTACAAGATGCTGGGATACTTTAGTTTGGTGGGATTACTGCGTGTGCACTCGCTGCTCGGTGATTATCATCAGGCAATTAAGGTACTGGAACCGATTGAAATCCACAAGAAGAGCCAGTACTCGCACATTCCTTCGTGCCAGATCAGCACGTCGTATTATGTCGGTTTCGCGTACATGATGATGCGTCGCTACTCAGACGCAATCCGTACGTTCTCGTCGATCCTGCTGTACATTCAACGTACCAAGCAGCTATACAGTGCCCGTTCGTACCAGAACGACCAGATCAACAAGCAGACGGACCAGATGTATCATCTGCTTGCCATCTGTTTGGTGCTGCATCCGCAATGCATCGACGAATCCATCCAGCAGGTGCTGCGCGAGAAGAACTATCACGACAACATGTACAAGATGCAGTGCGGAGATTTGGATGTGTTCCGCAATTTCTTCGTGTTTGCCTGTCCGAAGTTCGTGTCGCCCGTTCCACCACCACCAGATGCACCGATCGATGACTACGTGAAGGAAGCGCTCGAACATCAGATAAACGTGTTCATGGACGAAGTTATACAACAGCAGGAGTTGCCAACCATTCGCTCGTATCTGAAGCTGTATACGACTCTGCCGATTATGAAGCTGGCCGCGTTCATGGATCGTCTGCCCCGAGACGAGGTGGACAAGCAGAAGGTGGAGAATCTGCTCACCCGATTGCTGTGCTTCAAGCACAAGATGAAGAACATCGTGTGGACGAAGGGCTCCAGCGGTCTGGAAGGCAAGTTCCAGTCTGGTTCGGAGTTGGACTTTTACATCGACAAGGACATGATCCACATTGCCGATACGAAGGTGTCGCATCGTTACGGGGACTTTTTTATACGTAAAGTAATGAAATTTGAGGATCTGAACCGCCGTCTTCACGCTATCAAGGGTTAAACAGCAGTGGGCCAGCTGTGCCCGATATTTGTTTCTATACATACTGTAGCCTAATCTGGCATTAATCCAATATACAATAACCGAAAACGTGTGGGGGAACATAGGCCCGCGAATTTTATTCTCGCGTGAAGAGAGAATCAATCGTATTACATAAATGGAAAATCCAGGGAACCGTTGGTAGGAAATCATTGTGGTACAATAAACCATGCTGCCATCGTTGAAGGTTCTCGCCAAAAGTTCGGCTTGAGTTTATGTTTGAGAAATTTTCATTTGTAAGCGTGTCAAGAACGGTGAGGCCGTATTGCTTATAGCTATCGATGAATTATTGTTTTGTATTGTACATTACTTTTAAGAAATTTACTTTTCCAAACAGTGAAAGTGCACCTTATGCCAGGTGCAGTGGAAGATCAATCCCCATGGAGGCCCAGGGCGGAATTATAGTTGGGGCCTATAATTTTAAAACCGATGAAGGAGCGGGGGCATTGACGCCCTTGAAATGAGAGATAGCGAAAAGCGCAGTAAAATTCATCCAATCAAATTACTCCACGTGAATATGGCGCATATTGCACATCCTGGCGGAATATCGCTCATTCTCTGATGCTTTGTGCCGGGTGACTGTTCCAGCAGAACTGTGTCGACCAGTACAGCGAGGTGGTCGGCTTGTGTAAAATGTACGAGGGGTTGATAGATCTTGCTGGTGCTCAACAAACCGTAGCAGATCTGCAACCACATTTGTCCAATTTTCCTATGAAAGTCCCGGTGCAAGAGTCGGTTCCTGTCGCGCGTCGATCGATCGATCCACAAAACATCTTTCGTACGGATTGTCCTTGGACCATCATTGCGGGTGGATCCTTCATCTCGCTGAAACATTACGTCGGCTGGAACGAAATTCCATACAAACCAGCTGTTTTCAGATTTCCGATACCAGGAGAGCATGTTTTTCAAGAGGTAACGCCTGCAACGTGGAATAAATTTGCCCATCCCTATTGCATTGCATACTATCAAACCCGTGAGAGCGATCGCTAGTGTAAGGAAGATCAAAGAAACGGAAATCATCCTGCATTTCGCTCAAACTCTCCGTCGACTGGTACGAAATTCCATACAAAACCAGCTGTTTTCAGATTGCCGATACCAGGAGACCGCCTACTCCGCGTACCGTTTGATCCGCCGCTGACCAGGTGTACTCAGTTGATTTTCATTCTTGTATTTTAGTAAAATTTGAAATTCAAAAAAATTGAAAGAGTCGACACAGTGACATTACGCAAATGTCACCGCAATGTTTTGGTCGACAAAAGAAGCGATTTCACTTTCATTTGTGGCAGCGGATAAACAACTACTTAATCCTCAAATAATAAATCGTGCCGTGTGTTCACCTGCAAATTGGTCATTTTTGGTATGACTGGTTTTCGGTTAAAACACTTGCCAAAAGTGTGTCACATATGTTTACAGTATCAACCGGAAATTCTCTTGATTTCTTTGGATACAGTTGATCCTAGTCATGGGTTCGAACTGAGAGATGTTGTAAATGAGTTAATGTTCCCGATTTCACCGGTAAGTACACGTCCTTTTTCCTAACTCTAGCTGTACATTAATATGTTGATTTGTATTTGTAGGAATGTCAACATCTTACACCGTGCGGTATTTGTGAATCATGCTACAAAGAACTGAGCGAATTTCTTGTGTACCGCAATCGTATGAAACTGATTGGGAAGTTTGTATTCAGCCTAGCGTTATTGCAAAAAGGACAAACAGAACATCTGGAGGATCTCTTCAACGAACGTCATGCAGAACTGTTAATGGTACTGCGTGATCTTAGAGTTACTGATAAACATCAGCTTGTCGTTCAAGATTATTTGGATGAATTTACCGATTGCAAGGTCCAACAAGAGTTGAAGCAGGAAGATACTTGCACACCAGACAGCTTGACACTTACTGGGTGTGACGAACTCGTGGTGCTGCAAAACCAAGCACAAAACCAATATCTAGAACTTCTAGACGAAGAAGAATTTGTTGCTGTAAAAACGGATGAAACTACGAAGGAGTTCAGCAATGAAAGTGAAGAAACTGGGTGGGAGATCAAACCCGAATTCGAGCAGATTGAGGTGGTTTCCTTAGAGCAGAATGATCAGAAAATGACTACAAGGAAATCAACGTTATGCAGTAATCGACAGAGCAAACAAGCTGCAGCATTTCAGCCACACAAGAAATACCATCAGAAGTATTATCAACTAGAACTAAATACCACCAGTATCTAACAGTATTTATTTTTACTTATTTTAGGGAGCAACGTAACGGCCACAGCTGTAAGCGATGCGGTGAAGAGTTTGACACCAAACAAGATCTCATGCAGCACAAAAGGCTCTCGCATCGGGACCATATGTGCGATACTTGTGGATTGGTTTTCGATACAAAGTTCGTGTTGGAAAACCATCGCAAACGGCACGCAACGGAGCGCCAGTACAAATGTGAATATTGTCCGCTCGAGTATTACACGAAGGCGGAAAAGCTTCTGCACGTACGACGGTTGCATCTGAACGCATTCGAGGTAAGCTGCCCGGAATGTGCGCTGATGTTTCGGACGAAACAGACGCTAGCGCAGCACATGAAGACACACACAAACCAACGCACCCATACCTGCAACACGTGTGGGTTTAGCTTTAAATCCCACACGCATCTGAATCGCCACACCAAAGAACTGCATGAGGGTGTGCAGTACCGATGCGAGCATTGCGACACGACGTACCGGCGTAAGGATAAGCTCCGTATGCACGTGGAGAAGATGCACAATGTGAGTCGAAGGATTCAAGCTAGCGCACCATAACCTCATAACTATTATTATCCTACAGATTCAAACGTACTTTGTCTGTGATATCTGTTTGCAATCGTACGAGACGGATGCAAAACTGCAGGAACACAAAGCGCACCATCGGGCCCCGAACGATCTACAGTGTGGAGTGTGTCTAGGGGCATACGTGACGCAAGAGGAGCTAGACAACCATCTCTGCATTACATATCGGTTAGTATCTGAAACGATCAACGATCAGTGCGATCAACAATTAACCGCACACTCTCATTTACAGAGAAAGCTACATTTGCTGCAACCGTGACTTCAAGTATCATAACTTTTACAACAAACATATGTTTTTGGTGCACGGTCAGCAAACGAATGTGCGCGTCAAACCCATCGATGGCGTACTGCTGGGCCAGTATCGTGCAAAGCGGGTACATTTTGCTATTGCAAAAGTTTACATACGATTGCACATCTGATGCACATCAATCTTCTTCTTTTAGAAACAAGCAGAACGATGTCCTAAATGTGAGCAAGAGTTTGCTACGCGCCAACAGAAGAAGAATCATATGAAACAATGTGGTCTGGGTCTGGTGCAGTACGATAATACGAGTCATGTTGCAAATCATGAAGAAGAGCTGTTTCTTACGCTAAACACCGTCACCGTTGTGTGATGAGCTTTAGCGCAATGACCTGTATTTGTCTCAAGCTTAGTAAACTACTTCATATTTTGTAAAAAAAAACAACAAAAAATAGCTTTGCTTCACATTTGTCATCAATCTTTATTCAGGAGTACAAACATACACATTCTCTGTTTTTTTTTCGTACTTATTGTTATTCGTAGTAATTCCCATGAGTTGTTGTATTTTCAACACAGCTCACGAAATGGATGAACAACACTTTCGCGGTACTATATCCACGAAAGCTGTACACACCACTTCTCACCGTAACAAATCCTGTAGCGTTTGCAGCAGACTCATCTCCTCCTCACGCAATGTGAAAGCCCTTTCGGCCAGCTGTGATAAATCGGCCGAGTAGCTTGATTGCCCGTTGTTTCCGGTTTCCGGCCAACCGTACCAGTGATTCGTACTTGGTGAAGGTTTCCCACGCTGCCGAGCACGATTGTTAGCACGTCGGGAATTGCGCGGCTGCTGTTGTGTTTGTGCCACATTTTCTATACCCTGAGCAGTTTGCACGTTTCGCGTTGCGTTGTCGAGCTGATTGAGCCGATTCGGGTCAATCGGCCTGGTGGCTTTTTTTATGAAGTGAGCATACTGTTTATCAACAGGCGATGGTCCCCGCGCTATTCGTTCAGCTACCTTTTGCTGCAACAATTTAGCTTTTTCTTTCTTCTTTTCTTCCTGTCTTTTTTTTCTTTCTTCCTGTACCTTTTTCTTGTTCTGCTCCTCCTGCTGCGTTTTCGGTCGCGTTATTATCCGGGGAATGCCCAAATCATTGTACGTGATTTTCTTCAGCTTGTTTGCCTGTTTCAGTTCCTCATATTCTCTCACAAACTGACCATAGGTTTTGTGATCGTATGCCGAAAAGATGTAGCGAATGGAGTCATCCACCATGGTGCGCCGTTCCTGCGGAAGCTCACTCTTCCAGGGGTTCGCCTTCATGCACAACGCCAGCTGGTGGCGCAATCTGTTCAGATGCTTTCGACCTTCGCGCAAACCCCAAACACCGAAGAGTTGTACGTTTAACCGGCGTCGGATTTTTTCCTTACTTTCATCGCTCTGTGCATTGCGCAGCTTCTTCAATAGTTCGCTTATACTTTTTGGGTCGTGTACTAACCCTCGAAGAAACAGCGCAATGTAGCGTGTCATTTTGTTCGAGAGCTTCGGTGAGAACGCTTGGAAGTATTTCTGGTTACTATGGAAGTGTTCCGTTTGGGTTAGGTAGCTGACCAACTCCTCGTGAAATTTCTGTTGTGCTTCAATCGTGCCAGTGATGTGCAGCACATTGCCGACCGTTTCGAACATAATGCTAAGCTGTACGCTATGTTTCTTGCCGCTTTCCTTCAGAAATTGGCTCCCTTGCGCAGACAACAGCAACGTAGCACGTTCCGGTGTGAGCAGCACTTTCGCATCTTCGTCCACCTTTTCTTCCTTCTGGGGCTTTACTATAGAATCAGTTACACTACTTACGGGGAGGCCTGTTACTAGTGCTTCTGCCGGTGGTGCTACTGCTGCAGCCGCTACTGCAGGGGCTGGTAGTGCGGGTTGTGTTTGTGGCTCTGGCAATGGTACTGGTAGAAGCGTTTCTCCCGGATCAATTGTGAGAGGAATAAAGTCAGAGAGCATCAGTTGATTCCTGTTGTTGCAGTCCATCGGGACAGGGTTGTCCGATGGTGGAGGCTTTACGTTCACATTCTGCTGAACATCATCCATTTGAATTTCATCGGTATGAAATTCTGAAAAACTATAGTTCGAGTTTTCCTCTGCCACGGGAACTTCGCTTGTTGCGCTGTTGATGGGTTCTTGTTCGTACAGTTCGGCGACATGAACCGTTTGTGGTGGTGGTGGCAGGATGGTGGTTTCGTCCATGTACGAAACAGGAGGTTCTGAACGAGTAGATTCCAATGATGGTGCTTCTGCTGCCGGTTGTAAAAGCGCCTGAGGTTGTTGCATTACAGTGTCCTCGAAATCGTTTCTAGCCCCCCGTTCATACTTTTCCAACAGTCCAGTTGCTTTGAGAAAACTATAGTAGAACCCATTCTCGTTGTGTGCTAGCTCGGGCAAATTGAACTCACACCCATTAGCGTCGGTGCTGAACAGATTGTACCGGGCAGTCGGATCCGTTGCCAACCTTCTCTCTTGCTCGTCATTACGATGCTTATTGCCTCGATTATATTCTCCCCGGTAGGCCGGCATGTACGAGCTGACCTTCATGTTTGGTATCTCATGGCTAAAGATTCGTCGGGCGTCATTGCACACGCTTGCCTGGTGACCAACTTTGCCACAGATTGAGCACCACCGAGCGTTGTTATTCTGCTGATAATCCTCCCGCAGTGGTACATTATCTTCGATCTTTTCGAGACGAGATGCAAGATGCATAAAACGAAATACTTTTAGTAATACTGTTGTTTGGAACTGGTATTGATGTTGCGTTCGAAATTATTTCCCTGACTAGATATTGTATAAAGTGAGGAATGCAACACGAAATACTTACCGTACTGTGATATCGCCGCCAGAGATCTGGACAGCTACGCTGTTGATGGCCACGTGTCCCGCAGGAAAAACATATCATACCAGCATCGCGGGCACACGAATTACATCCCCGTACAAAGCTACGCGTCTTGGCTCCACACTACAGCCAATGTCAAAGCAAAGGAAATAAAACTAACATTACAGTTTTGTTATCAAGGGAGGGAGGGAGCGGGATGCTTACGTTTAGGCAGATCGTTTTTGGACAGCGTGGTTCCTTGTGTCCTGTTTCACCACACATAAAGCAACTCGGCTGTTTCGGCGCATTGCGGCATTTGAATTGCATATGGCCACGATCACCACACCTGCTGCAAATGATATCCCTCTTAGGTGGATCGGGATAACGATCTTTATGTAGGATCGACCAATGTCTGCTATCGTCTGCAATGGGACAGAAAGAAATAGGCATTATAGGCAAAATCCTAGACCGATTGGTAAGGAAGAATCACTTACATGGCATTCTGCTCAAAACTACATCCAAATTAAAGTCTTCGTCAGTCCACGACGTGTTGTAGAATTGTTTCATTTCCTCGTTCCACGCACAGTCTGGTCCAATGGGTACATTTTTCTTAGAGCTCTCACCGGATGTGCCAGGAACGACATGACACTGGATGTCTTCATACATTTGTACGTCTTCAGCGTTAGAATCAAACATGATTTGCTGAAGAGACTGTGGTGGTTGTACGTTGGCTACAGCAGCTGATCTTCCCTTTCTCTCCATAGCCTGAGTTTGTTGCATGGCATTAGAAGGACAGTGTACTTTCTCGGACAGATGCATCTGAATGTTTGAGGAGGTGCTATCAATGGACGCGGTAGCGTTCACGTTTGATTTAGGTTCTTTCGATTTTTTCTTCTTCTTCGCCCCCAATTCTGGTTGTTCCGTTTGCTGCTGCAAGTTTGTTTTGTTGTTGACCGGACGCATTGGGCGGTCAACCACTACTATGTTCTCAGGTTCTGGTGCTACATGCTTAACTTTTCTTTTTTTCTTCGGAATATGATCTTGCTTAGCAGATGATTTTGGTTGTACTACGACCGTATTTTCTGCTGCTGTTCTTGAATTAGATTCATTATTTGTAAAAGCAACAGCTTCAGTATCGTCGTCCTCATCGTCTGTATCTGATAGAGCTCGTACAATGTCCGTGAGCGCACAGGCAAAATCTTCATCGGAGTAAGTTTCCGAATTGTACTGCTTTCGTTTGCGACCGATTCGTTTCTTCGGTTCCTTCTCAACCGTTTGGTTTTCCTCCATTTTCTTCGATTGCAAAAAGCTATCATCGTAATCACTTTCGGACGATACGTCATCGATCTGTTCAATGAAGGACGCTGATCGTCTCCCCTGTGATGTATTGCTGCTGTTGATTTTAGAGCAAATATCGATATCGCTTTCCGAGGACACATTCTCATCGATGGGGGGAATCTTTTTTGTTTTGGATTTTGTCCCTGCACTGTTCTTGGAAGCAAGGCCGTTTTTGTTACGTTTGGTTGACTTTTTCACTGTAGTACCAGAGGAGGCTTGCGTGATCGATTTTGAAATGGATCGGGTTACTTTTAACGTTGGAGCATCCTTTTTAGCTTTCGCTTTTTTAGCAGAATCCTCAAGAGCCTGCTGTGCTTCGAACTTCTTGCGAACCATCTCGATCGCTAGAGTCACAGGAGATTTGGATCTAGCCTTCGATTTACCCGGTGTTTTGGAAGTGTTCGCTATGGCTCCGGAATTAGCATTATTGTTTGCATTGCGCTTTGAAACGGAGCTTGGAGACATTGCT